>NW_027514839.1:0-117712 GCF_048772815.1 Callospermophilus lateralis | reverse complement strand
AGAACTATAATAATTGGAACTCTAAATCCAACATGGTTTGTAGTAGCTCTTTGAAACTTGACAAAATAAAGGAGTTCTCAGTTTTTTCTCTATGGTTTGTTTCCTCTTCAAGTAGCCCTAAGCACAAACTGTGGAAACGCACTTTCATTGATAGGGGTTGCCAAGCTTCCAAGAAATAACGCGTTTCCGAAATACCAGCAAATATTTTTTCACCCAAATTTGATGATTCTTGGTGGTAACGATCAGTACACAAATCCCACTTGGCTCACGAAATTTTGTACTTCTAGTTTGAAGCTTTCGTCTACAGTAGCAGTTTTTATATTTAGGTTTCCATCTGTTCTCTCCTATATAGATAGATGAATTTGGAACTCTAAATCCAACATGGTATGTAGAAGCTCTTTGAAACTTGACAAAATAAAGGAGTTCTCAGTTTTGTCTCTATGGTTTGTTTCCTCTTAAAGTAGCCCTAGGCACAGACTGTGGAAAGCACTTGCATTGAGATGGGTTGCCAAGCTTCTAAAAAATAACGAGTTTCGGAAATACCAGCAAATATTTTTTCACCCAATCTAGTTGATACTTTGTGGTAATGATCAGTACACAAATCCCACTTTGCTCACCAAATTTTGTTCTTCTATTTTGAAGCGTTCATCTACCGTAGCAGTTTTTATATTTAGGTTTCTCTCTGTTCTCTCCTATATAGATAGATGAATTTGGAACTCTAAATCCAACATGGTTTGTAGTAGCTCTTTGAAACTTGACAAAATAAAGGAGTTCTCCGATTTTTCTCTATGGTTTGTTTTTCTTCAAGTAGCCCTATGCACAGACTGTGGAAAAGCACTTTCATTGAGAGGGGTTGCCAAGCTTCTAAGAAATAACAAGTTTCCGAAATACAAGCAAATATTTTTTCACCCAAATTTGATGATTCTTTTTGATAATGATCAGTACACAAATCCCACTTGGCTCACCAAATTTTGTTCTTCTACGTTGAAGCGTTCGTCTACAGTAGCAGTTTTTATATTTAGGTTTCCCTCTGTTCTCTCCTATATAGATAGATGAATTTGGAACTCTAAATCCAACATGGTTTGTAGTAGCTCTTTGAAACTTGACAAAATAAAGTAGTTCTCAGATTTGTCTCTATGGTTTGTTTCCTCTTCAAAAGCCCTAGGCACAGACTGTGGAAAAGCACTTTCATTGAAAGGGGTTGCCAAGCTTATAAGAAAAAATGAGTTTCCGAAATACCAGCAAATATTTTTTCACCCAATCTTGATGATACTTGGTGGTAATGATCAGTACACAAATCCCACTTGGCTTACCAAATTTTGTTCTTCTAGGTTGAAGCGTTCGTCTACAGTAGCAGTTTATATATTTATTTTTCCCTCTGTTCTCTCCTATATTGATAGATGAATTTGGAACTCTAAATCCAACATGCTTTGTAGTAGCTCCTTGAAACTTGACAAAATAAAGGAGTTCTCAGTTTTGTCTCTATGGTTTGTTTCCTCTTCAAGTAGCCCTAGGCACAGACTGTGGAAAAGCACTTTCATTGAGAGGGGTTGCCAAGCTTCTAAGAAATTACGGAGTTTCCGAAATACCAGCAAATATTTTTTCACCCAATCTTGATGATACTTGGTGGTAATGATCAGTACACAAATCCCACTTGGCTCACGAAATTTTGTTCTTCTAGGTTGAAGCGTTCGTCTACAGTAGCAGTTTTTATATTTAGGTTCATTAGTTCTCTCCTATATAGATAGATCAATTTGGAACTCTAAATCCAACATGGTTTGTAGTAGCTCTTTGAAACTTGACAAAATAAAGGAGTTCTCAGTTTTGTCTCTATGGTTTGTTTCCTCTTCAAGTAGCCCTAGGCACAGACTGTGGAAAAGCACTTTCATTGATAGGGGTTGCCAAGCTTCTAAGAAATAACGAGTTTCCGAAATACCAGCAAATATTTTTTCACCCAAATTTGATGATTCTTGGTGGTAACGATCAGTACACAAATGCCACTTGGCTCACGAAATTTTGTACTTCTAGTTTGAAGCTTTCGTCTACAGTAGCAGTTTTTATATTTAGGTTTCCATCTGTTCTCTCCTATATAGATAGATGAATTTGGAACTCTAAATCCAACATGGTATGTAGAAGCTCTTTGAAACTTGACAAAATAAAGGAGTTCTCAGTTTTGTCTCTATGATTTGTTTCCTCTTAAAGTAGCCCTAGGCACAGACTGTGCAAAGCACTTGCATTGAGATGGGTTGCCAAGCTTCTAAGAAATAACGAGTTTCCGAAATACCAGCAAATATTTTTTCACCCAATCTTGATGATACTTGGTGGTAATGATCAGTACCCAAATCCCACTTGGCTAACCAAATTTTGTTCTTCTAGGATGAAGCATTCGTCTACAGTAGCAGTTTTTATATTTCGTTCCCCTCTGTTCTCTCCTATATAGATAGATGAATTTGGAACTCTAAATCCAGCATGGTTTGTAATAGCTCTTTGAAACTTGACAAAATAAAGAAATTCCCTGTTTTGTCTCTATGGTTTGTTTCCTCTTCAAGTAGCCCTAGGCACAGACTGTAGAAAAGCACTTTCATTGAGATGGGTTGCCAAGCTTCTAAGAAATAACGAGTTTCCGAAATACCAGCAAATATTTTTTCACCCAAATTTGATGATACTTGGTGGTAATGATCAGTACACAATTCCCACTTGGCTTACCAAATTTTGTTCTTCTACGTTGAAGCGTTCGTCTACAGTAGCAGTTTTTATATTTAGGTTTCCCTCTGTTCTCTCCTTTATAGATAGATGAATTTGGAACTCTAAATCCAACATGGTTTGTAGTAGCTCTTTGAAACTTTACAAAATAAACGAGTTCTCAGATTTGTCTCTATGGTTTGTTTCCTCTTCACATAGCCCTAGGCACAGACTGTGGAAAAGCATTTTCATTAAGAGGGGTTGCCAAGCTTCTAAGAAATAACGAGTTTCCGAAATACCATCAAACATTTTTTCACCCAATCTTGATGATACTTGGTGGTAATGATCAGTACACAAATCCCAATTGGCTCACCAAATTTTGTTCTTCTAGGTTGAAGCGTTCGCCTACAGTAGGAGTTTTTATATTTAGGTGTCCCTCTGTTCTCTCCTATATAGATAGATGAATTTGGAACTCTAAATCCAACATGGTTTGTAGTAGCTCTTTGAAACTTGACAAAATAATGGAGTTCTCAGATTTGTCTCTATGGTTTGTTTCCTCTTCACATAGTCCTAGCCACAGACTGTGGAAAATCATTTTCATTGAGAGGGGTTGCCAAGCTTCTAAGAAATAACGAGTTTCCGAAGTACCAGCTAATATTTTTTCACCCAAACTTGATGATACTTGGTGGTAATGATCAGCACACAAATCCCACTTGGCTCCCCAAATTTTGTTCATCTAGGATGAAGCATTCGTGTACAGTAGCAGTTTTTATATTTAGGTTTCCCTCTGTTCTCTCCTATGTAGATAGATGAATTTGGAACTCTAAATCCAACATAGATTGTAGTAGCTCTTTGAAACTTGACAAAATAAAGGAGTTCTCAATTTTGTCTCTATGGTTTGTTTCCTCTTCAAGTAGCCCTAGGCACAGACTGTGGAAAAGCACTTTCATTGAGAGGGGTTGCCAAGCTTCTAAGAAATAACGAGTTTCCGAAATACCAGCAAATATTTTTTCACCCAAATTTGATGATTCTTTTTGGTAATGATCAGTACACAAATCCCACTTGGCTCACCAAATTTTGTTCTTCTAGGTTGAAGCGTTCGTCTACAGTAGCAGTTTTTATATTTAGGTATCCCTCTGTTCTCTCCTATATAGATAGATGAATTTGGAACTCTAAATCCAACATGGTTTGTAGTAGCTCTTTGAAACTTGACAAAATAATGGAGTTCTCAGATATGTCTCTATGGTTTGTTTCCTCTTCACATAGCCCTAGCCACAGACTGTGGAAAATCATTTTCATTGAGAGGGGTTGCCAAGCTTCTAAGAAATAACGAGTTTCCGAAATACCAGCAAATATTTTTTCACACAATCTTGATGATACTTGGTGGTAATGATCAGTACACAAATTCCACTTGGCTCACCAAATTTTGTTCTTCTAGGTTGAAGCGTTCGTCTACAGTAGCAGTGTTTATATTTCGGTTTTCCTCTGTTCTCTCATATATAGATAGATGAATTTAGAACTCTAAATCCAACATGGTTTATAGTAGCTCTTTGAAACTTAACAAAATAAAGGAGTTCTCAGTTTTGTCTCTATGGTTTGTTTCCTTTTCAAGTAGCCCTAGGCACAGACTGTGGAAAACCACTTTCATTGAGAGGGGTTGCCAAGCTTCTAAGAAATAACGAGTTTCTGAAATACCAGCAAATATTTTTTCACCCAAATTTGATGATTCTTGGTGGTAATGATCAGTACACAAATCCCACTTGGCTCACGAAGTTTTGTTCTGCTAGTTTGAAGCTTTCGTCTACAGTAGCAGTTTTTATATTTAGGTTTCCCTCTGTTCTCTCCTATATAGATAGATGTATTTGGAAATCTAAATCCAACATGGTTTGTAGTAGCTCTTTGAGACATGACAAAATAAAGGAGTTCTCAGTTTGTCTCTATGGTTTGTTTCCTCTTAACGTAGACCTAGGCCCAGACTGTGGAAATCACTTTCATTGAGATGGGTTGCCAAGCTTCTAAGAAATAACGAGTTTCCGAAATACCAGCAAATATTTTTTCACACAATCTTGTTGATACTTGGTGGTAATGATCAGTACACAAATCCCACTTGGCAAACCAAATTTTGTTCTTCTAGGTTGAAGCGTTTGTCTACAGTAGCAGTTTTTATATTTAGGTTTCTCTCTGTTCTCTCCTATATAGATAGATGAATTTGGAACTCTAAATCCAACATGGTTTGTAGTAGCTTTTTGAAAATTGACAAATTAAAGGAGTTCTCAGTTTTGTCTCTATGGTTTGTTTCCTCTTCAAGTAGCCCTAGGCACAGACTGTGGAAAAGCACTTTTATTGAGAGGGGTTGCCAAGCTTCTAAGAAATAACGAGTTTCCGAAATACCAGCAAATATTTTTTCCCCCAATCTTGATGATACTTGGTGGTAATGATCAGTACACAAATCCCACTTGGCTTACCAAATTTTGTTCTTTTAGGTTGAAGCGTTCGTCTACAGTAGCAGTTTTTATATTTAGGTTTCCCTCTGTTCTCTCCTTTATAGATAGATGAATTTGGAACTCTAAATCCAACATGCTTTGTAGTAGCTCCATGAAACTTGAAAAAATAAAGGAGTTCTCCGTTTTGTCTCTATGGTTTGGTTCCTCTTCAAGTAGCCCTAGGCACAGACTGTGGAAAAGCACTTTCACTGAGAGGGTTTGCCAAGATTCTAAGAAATTACGAGTTTCCGAAATACCAGCAAATATTTTTTCACCCAATCGTGATGATACTTGGTGGTAATGATCAGTACCCAAATCCCACTTGGCTCACCAAATTTTGTTTTTCTATAATGAAGCATTCGTCTACAGTAGCAGTTTTTATATTCCGTTCCCCTCTGTTCTCTCCTATATAGATAGATGAATTTGGAACTCTAAATCCAGCATGGTTTCTAGTAGCTCTTTGAAACTTGAAAAAATAACGGACTTCTCAGTTTTGTCTCTATGGTTTGTTTCCTCTTCAAGTAGCCCTAGGCACAGACTGTGGAAAAGCACTTTCATTGAGAGGGTTTGCCAAGCTTCTAAGAAATAACGAGTTTCCGAAATACCAGCAAATATTTTTTCACCCAATCTTGATGATACTTCGTGGTAATGATCAGTACACAAATCCCACTTGGCTCACAAAATATGTTCTTCTAGGTTGAAGCGTTCGTCTACAGTAGCAGTTTTTATATTTAGGTTTCCCTCTGTTCTCTCCTATATAGATAGATGAATTTGGAACTCTAAATCCAACATGGTTTGTAGTAGCTCTTTGAGACTTGACAAAATAAAGGAGCTCTCAGTTTTCTCTCAATGGTTTGTTTCCTCTTCAATTAGCCCTAGGCACACACTGTGGAAAAGCACTTTCATTGAGATGGGTTGCCAAGCTTCTAAGAAATAACGAATTTCCAAATACCAGCAAATATTTATTCACCCAAACTTGATGATACTTGGTGGTAATGATCAGTACACAAATCCCACTTGGGTCACCAAATTTTGTTCTTCTAGGTTGAAGCGTTCGTCTACAGTAGCAGTTTAGATATTTAGGTTTCCCACTGTTCTCTCCTATATAGATAGATGAATTTGGAACTCTAAATCCAACATGGTTTGTAGTAGCTCTTTGAAACTTGACAAAATAAACGAGTTCTCAGTTTTGTCTCTATGGTTTGTTTCCTCTTAAAGTAGCCCTAGGCACAGACTGTGGAAAGCACTTTCATTGAGATGGGTTGCCAAGCTTCTAAGAAATAACGAGTTTCCGAAATAGCAGCAAATATTTTTTCACACAATCTAGTTGATGCTTGGTGGTAATGATCAGTACACAAATCCCACTTGGCTCACCAAATTTCGTTCTTCTAGGTTGAAGCGTTCGTCTACAGTAGCAGTTTTTATATTTAGGTTCTTCTCTGTTCTCTCCTATATAGATAGATGAATTTGGAACTCTAAATCCAACATGGTTTGTAGTAGCTCTTTGAAACTTGACAAAATAAAGGAGTTCTCAGATTAGTCTCTATTGTTTGTTTCCTCTTCAAGTAGCCCTAGGCACAGACTGTGGAAAAGCACTTTCATTGAGAGGGGTTTCCAAGCTTCTAAGAAATAACGAGTTTCCGAAATACCAGCAAATATTTTTTCACCCAATCTTGATGATACTTGGTGGTAATGATAAGTACACAAATCCCACTTGGCTTACCAAATTTTGTTCTTCTAGGTTGAAGCATTCGTCTACAGTAGCAGTTTTTATATTTAGGTTTCCCTCTGTTCTCTCCTATATAGATAGATGAATTTGGAACTCTAAATCCAACATGCTTTGTAGTAGCTACTTGAAACTTGACAAAATAAAGGAGTTCTCAGTTTTGTCTCTATGGTTTGGTTCCTCTTCAAGTAGCCCTAGGCAAACACTGTGGAAAAGCACTTTCACTGAGAGGGTTTGCCAAGCTTCTAAGAAATTACGAGTTTCCGAAATACCAGCAAATATTTTTTCATCCAATCTTGATGATACTTGGTGGTAATGATCAGTACCCACTTCCCACTTGGCTCACCAAATTTTGTTCTTCTAGGATGAAGCATTCGTCTACAGTAGCAGTTTTTATATTTCGTTCCCCTCTGTTCTCTCCTATATAGATAGATGAATTTGGAACTCTAAATCCAACATGGTTTGTAGTAGCTCTTTGAAACTTGACAAAATAAAGGAGTTCTCAGTTTTGTCTCTATGGTTTGTTTCCTCTTCAAGTAGCCCTAGGCACAGACTGTGGAAAAGCACTTTCATTGAGAGGGGTTGCCAAGCTTCTAAGAAATAACGAGTTTCCGAAATACCAGCAAATATTTTTTCACCCAATCTTGATGATACTTGGTGGTAATGATCAGTACACAAATCCCACGTGGCTCACCAAATTTTGTTCTTCTAGGTTGAAGCGTTCGTCTACAGTAGCAGTTTTTATATTTAGGTTTCCCTCTGTTCTCTCCTATATAGATAGATGAATTTGGAACTCTAAATCCAACATGCTTTGTAGTAGCTCCTTGAAACTTGACAAAATAAAGGAGTTCTCAGTTTTGTCTCTATGGTTTGGTTCCTCTTCAAGTAGCCCTAGGCACAGACTGTGGAAAAGCACTTTCACTGAGAGGGTTTGCCAAGCTTCTAAGAAATTACGAGTTTCCGAAATACCAGCAAATATTTTTTCACCCAATCTTGATGATACTTGGTGGTAATGATCAGTACCCAAATCCCACTTGGCTCACCAAATTTTGTTCTTCTAGGATCAAGCATTCGTCTACAGTAGCAGTTTTTATATTTCGTTCCCCTCTGTTCTCTCCTATATAGATAGATGAATTTGGAACTCTAAATCCAGCATGGTTTGTAATAGCTCTTTGAAACTTGACAAAATAAAGAAATTCCCTGTTTTGTCTCTATGGTTTGTTTCCTCTTCAATTAGCCCTAGGCACAGACTGTGGAAAAGCACTTTCATTGAGAGGGGTTGCCAAGCTTCTAAGAAATAACGAGTTTCCGAAATACCAGCAAATATTTTTTCACCCAAATTTGATGATACTTGGTGGTAATGATCAGTACACAATTCCCACTTGGCTTACCAAATTTTGTTCTTCTAAGTTGAAGCGTTCGTCTACAGTAGCAGTTTTTATATTTAGGTTTCCCTCTGTTCTCTCCTATATAGATAGATGAATTTGGAACTCTAAATCCAACATGGTTTGTAGTAGCTCTTTGAAACTTGACAAAATAAAGGAGTTCTCAGATTTGTCTCTATGGTTTGTTTCCTCTTCACATAGCCCTAGGCACAGACTGTGGAAAAGCATTTTCATTGAGAGGGGTTGCCAAGCTTCTAAGAAATAACGAGTTTCCGAAATACTATCAAATATTTTTTCACCCATTCTTGATGATACTTGGTGGTAATGATCAGTACACAAATCCCACTTGGCTCACCAAATTTTGTTCTTCTAGGTTGAAGCGTTCGTCTACAGTAGCAGTTTTTACATTTAGGTTTCCCTCTGTTCTCTACTATATAGATAGATGAATTTGGAACTCTAAATCCAACATGGTTTGTAGTAGCTCTTTGAAACTTGACAAAATGAAGGAGTTCTCAGTTTTGTCTCTATGGTTTGTTTCCTCTTAAAGTAGACCTAGGCACAGACTGTGGAAAGCACTTTCATTGAGATTGGTTGCCAAGCTTCTAAGAAATAACGAGTTTCCGAAATACCAGCAAATATTTTTTCACCCAATCTTGATGATACTTGGTGGTAGTGATCAGTACACAAATCCCACTTGGCTCACCACATTTTGTTCTTCTAGGTTTAAGCGTTCGTCTACAGTAGCAGTTTTTATATTTAGGTTTCCCTCTGTTCTCTCCTATACAGATAGATGAATTTGGATCTCTAAATCAAACATGGTTTTAGTAGCTATTTCAAACTTGACAAAATAAAGGAGTTCTCAGTTTGGTCTCTCTTTTTTTTTTCCTCTTCAAGTAGCCCTAGGAACAGACTGTGGAAATGCACTTTCATTGAGATGGGTTGACAAGCTTCTAAGAAATATCGAGTTTCCGAAATACCAGCAAATATTTTTTCACCCAAACTTGATGATACTTGGTGGTAATGATCAGCACACAAATCCCACTTGGCTCACCAAATTTTGTTCATCTAGGATGAAGCATTCGTGTACAGTAGCAGTTTTTATATTTAGGTGTCCCTCTGTTCTCTCCTATATAGATAGATGAATTTGGAACTCTAAATCCAACATAGATTGTAGTAGCTCTTTGAAACTTGACAAAATAAAGGAGTTCTCAATTTTGTCTCTATGGTTTGTTTCCTCTTCAAGCAGCCCTAGGCACAGACTGTGGAAAAGCACTTGCATTGAGAGGGGTTGCCAAGCTTCTAAGAAATAACGAGTTTCCGAAATACCAGCAAATATTTTTTCACCCAAATTTGATGATTCTTTTTGGTAATGATCAGTACACAAATCCCACTTGGCTCACCAAATTTTGTTCTTCTAGGTGAAGCGTTCGTCTACAGTAGCAGTTTTTATATTTAGGTTTCCCTCTGTTCTCTCCTATATAGATAGATGAATTTGGAACTCTAAATCCAACATGGTTTGTAGTAGCTCTTTGAAACTTGACAAAATAAAGGAGTTCTCAGTTTTGTCTCTATGGTTTGTTTCCTCTTAAAGTAGCCCTAGGCACAGACTGTGGAAAGCACTTTCATTGAGATGGGTTGCAAAGCTTCTAAGAAATAACGAGTTTCCGAAATACCAGCAAATATTTTTTCACACAATCTAGTTGATACTTGGTGGTAATGATCAGTACACAAATCCCACTTGTCTTACCAAATTTTGTTCTTTTAAGTTGAAGCGTTCGTCTACAGTAGGAGTTTTTATATTTAGGTTTCCCTCTGTTCTCTCCTATATAGATAGATGAATTTGGAACTCTAAATCCAACATGGTTTGTAGTAGCTCTTTGAAACTTGACAAAATAATGGAGTTCTCAGATTTGTCTCTATGGTTTGTTTCCTCTTCACATAGCCCTAGTCACAGACTGTGGAAAATCATTTTCATTGAGAGGGGTTGCCAAGCTTCTAAGAAATAACGAGTTTCCGAAATACCAGCAAATATTTTTTCACCCAATCTTGATGATATTTGGTGGTAATGATCAGTACACAAATTCCACTTGGCTCACCCAACTTTGTTCTTCTAGGTTGAAGCGTTCGTCTACAGTAGCAGTTTTTATATTTAGGTTTTCCTCTGTTCTCTCATATATAGATAGATGATTTAGAACTCTAAATCCAACATGGTTTATAGTAGCTCTTTGAAACTTAACAAAATAAAGGAGTTCTCAGTTTTGTCTCTATGGTTTGTTTCCTTTTCAAGTAGCCCTAGTCACAGACTGTGGAAAAGCACTTTCATTGAAAGGGGTTGCCAAGCTTCTAAGAAATAACGAGTTTCTGAAATACCAGCAAATATTTTTTCACCCAAATTTGATGATTCTTGGTAGTAATGATCAGTACACAAATCCCACTTGGCTCACGAAGTTTTGTTCTGCTAGTTTGAAGCTTTCGTCTACAGTAGCAGTTTTTATATTTAGGTTTCCCTCTGTTCTCTCCTATATAGATAGATGTATTTGGAAATCTAAATCCAACATGGTTTGTAGTAGCTCTTTGAAACTTGACAAAATAAAGGAGTTCTCAGTTTGTCTCTATGGTTTGTTTCCTCTTAAAGTAGACCTAGTCCCAGACTGTGGAAATCACTTTCATTGAGATGGGTTGCCCAGCTTCTAAGAAATAACGAGTTTCCGAAATACCAGCAAATATTTTTTCACACAATCTTGTTGATACTTGGTGGTAATGATCAGTACACAAATCCCACTTGGCAAACCAAATTTTGTTCTTCTAGGTTGAAGCGTTTGTCTACAGTAGCAGTTTTTATATTTAGGTTTCTCTCTATTCTCTCCTATATAGATAGATGAATTTGGAACTCTAAATCCAACATGGTTTGTAGTAGCTCTTTGAAAATTGACAAATTAAAGGAGTTCTCAGTTTTGTCTCTAAGGTTTGTTTCCTCTTCAAGTAGCCCTAGGCACAGACTGTGGAAAAGCACTTTTATTGAGAGGGGTTGCCAAGCTTCTAAGAAATAACGAGTTTCCGAAATACCAGCAAATATTTTTTCCCCCAATCTTGATGATACTTGGTGGTAATGATCAGTACACAAATCCCACTTGGCTTACCAAATTTTGTTCTTCTAGGTTGAAGCGTTCGTCTACAGTAGCAGT
The DNA here is from genome assembly GCF_048772815.1 of Callospermophilus lateralis. Lineage (NCBI taxonomy): Eukaryota > Metazoa > Chordata > Mammalia > Rodentia > Sciuridae > Callospermophilus > Callospermophilus lateralis. Next base: position 106,251 of record NW_027514839.1, on the reverse strand, counting down.
TTTTATATTTAGGTTTCCCTCTGTTCTCTCCTTTATAGATAGATGAATTTGGAACTCTAAATCCAACATGCTTTGTAGTAGCTCCTTGAAACTTGACAAAATAAAGGAGTTCTCAGTTTTGTCTCTATGGTTTGGTTCCTCTTCAAGTAGCCCTAGGCACAGACTGTGGAAAAGCACTTTCACTGAGAGGGTTTGCCAAGATTCTAAGAAATTACGAGTTTCCGAAATACCAGCAAATATTTTTTCACCCAATCTTGATGATACTTGGTGGTAATGATCAGTACCCAAATCCCACTTGGCTCACCAAATTTTGTTCTTCTAGGATGAAGCATTCGTCTACAGTAGCAGTTTTTATATTTCGTTCCCCTCTGTTCTCTCCTATATAGATAGATGAATTTGGAACTCTAAATCCAGCATGGTTTCTAGTAGCTCTTTGAAACTTGAAAAAGTAACGGACTTCTCAGTTTTGTCTCTATGGTTTGTTTCCTCTTCAAGTAGCCCTAGGCACAGACTGTGGAAAAGCACTTTCATTGAGAGGGGTTGCCAAGCTTCTAAGAAAAAACGAGTTTCCGAAATACCAGCAAATATTTTTTCACCCAGTCTTGATGATACTTCGTGGTAATGATCAGTACACAAATCCCACTTGGCTCACAAAATTTTGTTCTTCTAGGTTGAAGCGTTCGTCTACAGTAGCAGTTTTTATATTTAGGTTTCCCTCTGTTATCTCATATATAGATAGATGAATTTGGAACTCTAAATCCAACATGGTTTGTAGTAGCTCTTTGAGACTTGACAAAATAAAAGAGCTCTCAGTTTTGTCTCTATGGTTTGTTTCCTCTTCAAGTAGCCCTAGGCACACGCTGTGGAAAAGCACTTTCATTGAGATGGGTTGCCAAGCTTCTAAGAAATAACGAGTTTCCAAAATACTAGCAAATATTTATTCACCCAATCTTGATGATACTTGTTGGTAATGATCAGTACACAAATCCCACTTGGGTCACCAAATTTTGTTCTTCTAGGTTGAAGCGTTCGTCTACAGTAACAGTTTTTATATTTAGGTTTCCCTCGATTCTCTGATATATAGATAGAAATATTTGGAAATCTAAATCCAAGATGGTTTGTAGTACATCTTTGAAACTTGACAAAATAAAGGAGTACTCAGTTTTGTCTCTATGGTTTGTTTCCTCTTCAAGTAGCCCTAGGCACAGACTGTGGAAAGCACTTTCATTGAGAGGGGTTGCCATGCTTCTAAGAAATAACGAGTTTCCGAAATACCAGCAAATATTTTTTCACCCAAATTTGATGATTCTTGGTGGTAATGATCAGTAAACAAATCCCACTTGGCTCACGAAGTTTTGTTCTGCTAGTTTGAAGCTTTCGTCTACAGTAGCAGTTTTTATATTTAGGTTTCCCTCTGTTCTCTCCTATATAGATAGATGAATTTGGAAATCTAAATCCAACATGGTTTGTAGTAGCTCTTTGAAACTTGACAAAAAAGGAGTTCTCAGTTTGTCTCTATGGTTTGGTTCCTCTTCAAGCAGCCCTAGGCACAGACTGTGGAAAAGCACTTTCACTGAGAGGGTTTGCCAATCTTCTAAGAAATTACGAGTTTCCGAAACACCAGCAAATATTTTTTCACCCAATCTTGATGATACTTGGTGGTAATGATCAGTACCCAAATCCCACTTAGCTCACCAAATTTTGTTCTTCTAGGATGAAGCATTCGTCTAGAGTAGCAGTTTTTATATTTCGATCCCCTCTGTTCTCTCCTATATAGATAGAAATATTTGGAACTCTAAATCCAGCATGGTTTGTAGTAGCTCTTTGAAACTTGACAAAATAAAGAACTTTCCTGTTTTGTCTCTATGGTTTGTTTCCTCTTCAAGTAGCCCTAGGAACTGACTGTGGAAAAGCACTTTCATTGAGATGGGTTGCCAAGCTTCTAAGAAATATCGAGTTTCCAAAATACCAGCAAATATTTTTTCACCCAAACTTGATGATACTTGGTGGTAATGATGAGTACACACATCCCACTTGGCTCACCAAATTTTGTTCTTCTAGGTTGAAGCGTTCGTCTACAGTAGCAGTATTTATATTTAGGTTGCTCTCTGTTCTCTCCTATATAGATAGATGAATTTGGAACTCTAAATCCAACATGGTTTGTAGTAGCTCTTTGAAACTTGACAAAATAAAGGAGTTCTCAGTTTTGTCTCTATTGTTTGTTTCCTCTTCAAGTAACCTTAGGCACAGACTGTGGAAAAGCACTTTCATTGAGAGGGGTTGCCAATCTTCTAAGAAAAAACGAGTTTCCGAAATACCAGCAAATATTTTTTCACCCAAGCTTGATGATACTTCGTGGTAATGATCAGTACACAAATCCCAATTGGCTCACAAAATTTTGTTCTTCTAGGTTGAAGCGTTCGTCGACAGTAGCAGTTTTTATATTTAGGTTTCCCTCTGTTATCTCATATATAGATAGATGAATTTGGAACTCTAAATCCAACATGGTTTGTAGTAGCTCTTTGAGACTTGACAAAATAAAGGAGCTCTCAGTTTTGTCTCTATGGTATGTTTCCTCTTCAAGTAGGCCTAGGCACACACTGTGGAAAAGCACTTTCATTGAGATGGGTTGCCAAGCTTCTAAGAAATAACGAGTTTCCAAAATACCAGCAAATATTTATTCACCCAATCTTGATGATACTTGGTGGTAATGATCAGTACACAAATCCCACTTGGGTCACCAACTTTTGTTCTTCTAGGTTGAAGCGTTCGTCTACAGTAACAGTTTTTATATTTAGGTTTCCCTCGATTCTCTGATATATAGATAGAAATATTTGGAAATCTAAATCCAACAAGGTTTGTACTACATCTTTGAAACTTGACAAAATAAAGGAGTACTCAGTTTTGTCTCTATGGTTTGTTTCCTCTTCAAGTAGCCCTAGGCACAGACTGTGGAAAGCACTTTCATTGAGAGGGGTTGCCATGCTTCTAAGAAATAACGAGTTTCCGAAATACCAGCAAATATTTTTTCACCCAAACTTGATAATACTTGTTGGTAATGATCAGTACACAAATCCCACTTGGCTCACCAAATTTTGTTCTTCTAAGTTGAAGCGTTCGTCTACAGTAGCAGTTTTTATATTTAGGTTTCCCTCTATTCTCTCCCATATAGATAGATGAATTTGGAACTCTAAATACAACATGGTTTGTAGTAGCTCTTTGAAACTTGACAAAAAAAAGGAGTTCTCAGTTTTGTCTCTATGGTTTGTTTCCTCTTCAAGTAGCCCTAGGCACAGCCTGTTTAAAAGCATGTTCATTGAGAGGGGTTGCCAAGCTTCTAAGAAATAATGATTTTTCGAAATACCAGCAAATATTTTTTCACCCAATCTTGATGATACTTGGTGCTAATGATCAGTACACAAATCGCACTTGGCTCACCAAATTTTGTTCTTCTAGGTTGAAGCGTTCATCTACAGTAGCAGTTTTTATATTTAGGTTTTCCTCTGTTCTCTCATATATAGATAGATGAATTTGGAACTCTAAATCCAACATGGTTTATAGTAGCTCTTTGAAACTTAACAAAATAAAGGAGTTCTCAGTTTTGTCTCTATGGTTTGTTTCCTCTTCAAGTAGCCCTAGTCACAGACTGTGGAAAAGCACTTTCATTGAGAGGGGTTGCCAAGCTTCTAAGAAATAACGAGTTTCCGAAATACCAGCAAATATTTTTTCACCCAAATTTTATGATTCTTGGTGGTAATGATCAGTACACAAATCCCACTTGGCTCACGAAGTTTTGTTCTGCTAGTTTGAAGCTTTCGTCTACAGTAGCAGTTTTTATATTTAGGTTTCCCTCTGTTCTCTCCTATATAGATAGATGAATTTGGAAATCTAAATCCATCATGGTTTGTAGTAGCTCTTTGAAACTTGACAAAAAAGGAGTTCTCAGTTTGTCTCTATGGTTTGGTTCCTCTTCAAGTAGCCCTAGGCACAGACTGTGGAAAAGCACTTTCACTGAGAGGGTTTGCCAATCTTCTAAGAAATTACGAGTTTCCGAAATACCAGCAAATATTTTTTCACCCAATCTTGATGATACTTGGTGGTAATGATCAGTACCCAAATCCCACTTAGCTCACCAAATTTTGTTCTTCTAGGATGAAGCTTTCGTCTAGAGTAGCAGTTTTTATATTTCGATCCCCTCTGTTCTCTCCTATATAGATAGAAATATTTGGAACTCTAAATCCAGCATGGTTTGTAGTAGCTCTTTGAAACTTGACAAAATAAAGAACTTTCCTGTTTTGTCTCTATGGTTTGTTTCCTCTTCAAGTAGCCCTATTAACTGACTGTGCAAAAGCACTTTCATTGAGATGGGTTGCCAAGCTTCTAAGAAATATCGAGTTTCCAAAATACCAGCAAATATTTTTTCACCCAAACTTGATGATACTTGGTGGTAATGGTGAGTACACACATCCCACTTGGCTCACCAAATTTGTTCTTCTAGGTTGAAGCGTTCGTCTACAGTAGCAGTTTTTATATTTAGGTTTCTCTCTGTTCTCTCCTATATAGCTAGATGAATTTGGAACTCTAAATCCAACATGGTTTGTAGTAGCTCTTTGAAACTTGACAAAATAAAGGAGTTCTCAGTTTTGTCTCTATGGTTTGTTTCCTCTTCAAGTAGCCCTAGGCACAGACTGTGGAAAAGCACTTTCACTGAGAGGGTTTGCCAATCTTCTAAGAAATTACGAGTTTCCGAAATACCAGCAAATATTTTTTCACCCAAATTTGATGATTCTTGGTGTTAACGATCAGTACACAAATCCCACTTGGCTCACCAAATTTTGTTCTTCTAGGTTGAAGCGTTCATCTACAGTAGCCGTTTTTATATTTAGGTTTCCCTCTGTTCTCTCCTATATAGATAGATGAATTTAGAACTCTAAATCCAACATGGTTTGTAGTAGCTCTTTGAAACTTGACAAAATAAAGGAGTTCTCAGTATTGTCTCTATGGTTTATTTCCTCTTAAAGTAGACCTAGGCACAGACTGTGGAAAGCACTTTCATTGAGATGGGTTGCCAAGCTTCTAAGAAATAACGAGTTTCCGAAATACCAGCAAATATTTTTTTACCCAATCTTGATGATACTTGGTGCTAATGATCAGTACACAAATCGCACTTGGCTCACCAAATTTTGTTCTTCTAGGTTGAAGCGTTCTTCTACAGTAGCAGTTTTTATAATTAGGTTTTCTTTGTTCTCTCATATATAGATAGATGAATTTGGAACTCTAAATCCAACATGGTTTCTAGTAGCTCTTTGAAACTTGAAAAAATAACGGAGTTCTCAGTTTTGTCTCTATGGTTTGTTTCCTCTTCAAGTAGCCCTAGGCACAGACTGTGGAAAAGCACTTTCATTGAGAGGGGTTGCCAATCTTCTAAGAAAAAACGAGTTTCCGAAATACCAGCAAATATTTTTTCACCCAAGCTTGATGATACTTCGTGGTAATGATAAGTACACAAATCCCAATTGCCTCACAAAATTTTGTTCTTCTAGGTTGAAGCGTTCGTCGACAGTAGCAGTTTTTATATTTAGGTTTCCCTCTGTTATCTCATATATAGATAATGAATTTGGAACTCTAAATCCAACATGGTTTGTAGTAGCTGTTTGAGACTTGACAAAATAAAGGAGCTCTCAGTTTTGTCTCTATCGTTTGTTTCCTCTTCAAGTAGCCCTAGGCACACACTGTGGAAAAGCACTTTCATTGAGATGGGTTGCCAAGCTTCTAAGAAATAACGAGTTTCCAAAATAAGAGCAAATATTTATTCACCCAATCTTGATGATACTTGGTGGTAATGATCAGTACACAAATCCCACTTGGGTCACCAAATTTTGTTCTTCTAGGTTGAAGCGTTCGTATACAGTAACAGTTTTTATATTTAGGTTTCCCTCGATTCTCTGATATATAGATAGAAATATTTGGAAATCTAAATCCAACATGGTTTGTAGTACATCTTTGAAACTTGACAAAATAAAGGAGTACTCAGTTTTGTCTCTATGGTTTGTTTCCTCTTCAAGTAGCCCTAGGCACAGACTGTGGAAAGCACTTTCATTGAGAGGGGTTGCCATGCTTCTAAGAAATAACGAGTTTCCGAAATACCAGCAAATATTTTTTCACCCAAATTTGATGATTCTTGGTGGTAATGATCAGGAAACAAATCCCACTTGGCTCACGAAGTTTTGTTCTGCTAGTTTGAAGCTTTCGTCTACAGTAGCAGTTTTTATATTTAGGTTTCCCTCTGTTCTCTCCTATATAGATAGATGAATTTGGAAATCAAAATCCAACATGGTTTGTAGTAGCTCTTTGAAACTTGACAAAAAAGGAGTTCTCAGTTTGTCTCTATGGTTTGGTTCCTCTTCAAGCAGCCCTAGGCACAGACTGTGGAAAAGCACTTTCACTGAGAGGGTTTGCCAATCTTCTAAGAAATTACGAGTTTCCGAAACACCAGCAAATATTTTTTCACCCAATCTTGATGATACTTGGTGGTAATGATCAGTACCCAAATCCCACTTAGCTCACCAAATTTTGTTCTTCTAGGATGAAGCATTCGTCTAGAGTAGCAGTTTTTATATTTCGATCCCCTCTGTTCTCTCCTATATAGATAGAAATATTTGGAACTCTAAATCCAGCATGGTTTGTAGTAGCTCTTTGAAACTTGAAAAAATAAAGAACTTTCTTGTTTTGTCTCTATGGTTTGTTTCCTCTTCAAGTAGCCCTAGGAACTGACTGTGGAAAAGCACTTTCATTGAGATGGCTTGCCAAGATTCTAAGAAATATCGAGTTTCCAAAATACCAGCAAATATTTTTTCACCCAAACATGATGATACTTGGTGGTAATGATGAGTACACACATCCCACTTGGCTCACCAAATTTTGTTCTTCTAGGTTGAAGCGTTCGTCTACAGTAGCAGTATTTATATTTAGGTTTCTCTCTGTTCTCTCCTATATAGATAGATGAATTTGGAACTCTAAATCCAACATGGTTTGTAGTAGCTCTTTGAAACTTGACAAAATAAAGGAGTTCTCAGTTTTGTCTCTATTGTTTGTTTCCTCTTCAAGTAACCTTAGGCACAGACTGTGGAAAAGCACTTTCATTGAGAGGGGTTGCCAATCTTCTAAGAAAAAACGAGTTTCCGAAATACCAGCAAATATTTTTTCACCCAAGCTTGATGATACTTCGTGGTAATGATCAGTACACAAATCCCAATTGGCTCACAAAATTTTGTTCTTCTAGGTTGAAGCGTTCATCGACAGTAGCAGTTTTTATATTTAGGTTTCCCTAGGTTATCTCATATATAGATAGATGAATTTGGAACTCTAAATCCAACATGGTTTGTAGTAGCTCTTTGAGACTTGACAAAATAAAGGAGCTCTCAGTTTTGTCTCTATGGTTTGTTTCCTCTTCAAGTAGCCCTAGGCACACACTGTGGAAAAGCACTTTCATTGAGATGGGTTGCCAAGCTTCTAAGAAATAACGAGTTTCCAAAATACCAGCAAATATTTATTCACCCAATCTTGATGATACTTGGTGGTAATGATCAGTACACAAATCCCACTTGGGTCACCAACTTTTGTTCTTCTAGGTTGAAGCGTTCGTCTACAGTAACAGTTTTTATATTTAGGTTCCCCTCGATTCTCTGATATATAGATAGAAATATTTGGAAATCTAAATCCAACATGGTTTGTAGTACATCTTTGAAACTTGACAAAATAAAGGAGTACTCAGTTTTGTCTCTATGGTTTGTTTCCTCTTCAAGTAGCCCTAGGCACAGACTGTGGAAAGCACTTTCATTGAGAGGGGTTGCCATGCTTCTAAGAAATAACGAGTTTCCGAAATACCAGCAAATATTTTTTCACCCAAACTTGATAATACTTGTTGGTAATGATCAGTACACAAATCCCACTTGGCTCACCAAATTTTGTTCTTCTAAGTTGAAGCGTTCGTCTACAGTAGCAGTTTTTATATTTAGGTTTCCCTCTGTTCTCTCCCATATAGATAGATGAATTTGGAACTCTAAATACAACATGGTTTGTAGTAGCTCTTTGAAACTTGACAAAAAAAAGGAGTTCTCAGTTTTGTCTCTATGGTTTGTTTCCTCTTCAAGTAGCCCTAGGCACAGCCTGTTTAAAAGCATGTTCATTGAGAGGGGTTGCCAAGCTTCTAAGAAATAATGATTTTTCGAAATACCAGCAAATATTTTTTCACCCAATCTTGATGATACTTGGTGCTAATGATCAGTACACAAATCGCACTTGGCTCACCAAATTTTGTTCTTCTAGGTTGAAGCGTTCGTCTACAGTAGCAGTTTTTATATTTAGGTTTTCCTCTGTTCTCTCATATATAGATAGATGAATTTGGAACTCTAAATCCAACATGGTTTATAGTAGCTCTTTGAAACTTAACAAAATAAAGGAGTTCTCAGTTTTGTCTCTATGGTTTGTTTCCTCTTCAAGTAGCCCTAGTCACAGACTGTGGAAAAGCACTTTCATTGAGAGGGGTTGCCAAGCTTCTAAGAAATAACGAGTTTCCAAAATACCAGCAAATATTTTTTCACCCAAATTTTATGATTCTTGGTGGTAATGATCAGTACACAAATCCCACTTGGCTCACGAAGTTTTGTTCTGCTAGTTTGAAGCTTTCGTCTACAGTAGCAGTTTTTATATTTAGGTTTCCCTCTGTTCTCTCCTATATAGATAGATGAATTTGGAAATCTAAATCCAACATGGTTTGTAGTAGCTCTTTGAAACTTGACAAAAAAGGAGTTCTCAGTTTGTCTCTATGGTTTGGTTAGTCTTCAAGTAGCCCTAGGCACAGACTGTGGAAAAGCACTTTCACTGAGAGGGTTTGCCAATCTTCTAAGAAATTACGAGTTTCCGAAATACCAGCAAATATTTTTTCACCCAATCTTGATGATACTTGGTGGTAATGATCAGTACCCAAATCCCACTTAGCTCACCAAATTTTGTTCTTCTAGGATGAAGCATTCGTCTAGAGTAGCAGTTTTTATATTTCGATCCCCTCTGTTCTCTCCTATATAGATAGAAATATTTGGAACTCTAAATCCAGCATGGTTTGTAGTAGCTCTTTGAAACTTGACAAAATAAAGAACTTTCCTGTTTTGTCTCTATGGTTTGTTTCCTCTTCAAGTAGCCCTATTAACTGACTGTGCAAAAGCACTTTCATTGAGAGGGGTTGCCAAGCTTCTAAGAAATATCGAGTTTCCAAAATACCAGCAAATATTTTTTCACCCAAACTTGATGATACTTGGTGGTAATGGTGAGTACACACATCCCACTTGGCTCACCAAATTTGTTCTTCTAGGTTGAAGCGTTCGTCTACAGTAGCAGTTTTTATATTTAGGTTTCTCTCTGTTCTCTCCTATATAGATAGATGAATTTGGAACTCTAAATCCAACATGGTTTGTAGTAGCTCTTTGAAACTTGACAAATAAAGGAGTTCTCAGTTTTGTCTCTATGGTTTGTTTCCTCTTCAAGTAACCTTAGGCACAGACTGTGGAAAAGCACTTTCATTGAGAGGGGTTGCCAAGCTTCTAAGAAATAACGAGTTTCCGAAATACCAGCAAATATTTTTTCACCCAATCTTGATGATACTTGGTGGTAATGATCAGTACCCAAATCCCACTTGGCTCACCAAATTTTGTTCTTCTACGATGAAGCATTCGTCTACAGTAGCAGTTTTTATATTTCGTTCCCCTCTGTTCTCTCCTATATAGATAGATGAATTTGGAACTCTAAATCCAGCATGGTTTGTAGTAGCTCTTTGAAACTTGACAAAATAAAGAAATTCCCTGTTTTGTCTCTATGGTTTGTTTCCTCTTCAAGTAGCCCTAGGCACAGACTGTGGAAAAGCACTTTCATTGAGAGGGGTTGCCAAGCTTCTAAGAAATAACGAGTTTCCGAAATACCAGCAAATATTTTTTCACCCAAATTTGATGATTCTTGGTGGTAATGATCAGTTCACAAATCCCACTTGGCTCACCAAATTTTGTTCTTCTAGGTTGAAGCGTTCATCTACAGTAGCAGTTTTTATATTTAGGTTTCCCTCTGTTCTCTCCTATATAGATAGATGAATTTAGAACTCTAAATCCAACATGGTTTGTAGTAGCTCTTTGAAACTTGACAAAATAAAGGAGTTCTCAGTATTGTCTCTATGGTTTATTTCCTCTTAAAGTAGACCTAGGCACAGACTGTGGAAAGCACTTTCATTGAGATGGGTTGCCAAGCTTCTAAGAAATAACGAGTTTCCGAAATACCAGCAAATATTTTTTCACACAATCTTGTTGATACTTGGTGGTAATGTTCAGTACACAAATCCCACTTGGCTCACCAAATTTTGTTCTTCTAGGTTGAAGCGTTCGTCTACAGTAGCAGTTTTTATATTTAGGTTTCTCTCTGTTCTCTCCTATATAGATAGATGAATTTGGAACTCTAATTCCAACATGCTTTGTAGTAGCTCCTTGAAACTTGACAAAATAAAGGAGTTCTCAGTTTTGTCTCTATGGTTTGGTTCCTCTTCAAGTAGCCCTAGGCACAGACTGTGGAAAAGCACTTTCACTGAGAGGGTTTGCCAAGCTTCTAAGAAATTACGAGTTTCCGAAATACCAGCAAATATTTTTTCACCCAATCTTGATGATACTTGGTGGTAATGATCAGTACCCAAATCCCACTTGGCTCACCAAATTTTGTTCTTGTAGGATGAAGCATTCGTCTAGAGTAGCAGTTTTTATATTTCGATCCCCTCTGTTCTCTCCTATATAGATAGAAATATTTGGAACTCTAAATACAGCATTGTTTGTAGTAGCTCTTTTAACCTTGACAAAATAAAGAACTTCCCAGTTTTGTCTCTATGGATTGTTTCCTCTTCAAGTAGCCCTAGGAACTGACTGTGGAAAAGCACTTTCATTGAGATAGGTTGCCAAGCTTCTAAGAAATATCGAGTTTCCGAAATACCAGCAAATATTTTTTCACCCAAACTTGATGATACATGGTGGTAATGATCAGTACACACATCCCACTTGGCTCACCAAATTTTGTTCTTCTAGGATGAAGCATTCGCCTACAGTAGCAGTTTTTATATTTTGATTTCCCTCTGTTCCCTCCTATATAGATAGATGAATTTGGAACCCTAAATCCGGCATGGTATGTAGTAGCTCTTTGAAACTTGACAAAATAAAGGAGTTCTCAGATTTGTCTCTATGGTTTGTTTCCTCTTCAAGTAGCCCTAGGCACAGACTGTGGAAAAGCACTTTCATTGAGAGGGTTTGCCAAGCTTCTAGGAAATTACGAGTTTCCGAAATACCAGCAAATATTTTTTCACCCAATCTTGATGATACTTGGTGGTAATGATCAGTACCCAAATCCCACTTGGCTCACCAAATTTTGTTCTTCTAGGTTGAAGCGTTCGTTGACAGTAGCAGTTTTTATATTTAGGTTTTACTCTGTTTTCTCATATATAGATAGAAGAATCTGGAACTCTAAATCCAACATGGTTTGTAGTAGCTCTTTGAAATTGACAAAATAAAGGAGTTCTCAGTTTTGTCTCTATGGTTTGTTTCCTCTTCAAGTAGCTGTAGGCACAGACAGTGGAAAAGCACTTTCATTGAGAGGGGTTGCCATGCTTCTAAGAAAGAACGAGTTTCCGAAATATCAGCAAATATTTTTTTACCCAATCTTGATGATTCTTGTTGCTAACGATCAGTACACAAATCCCACATAGCTCACCAAATTTAGATCTTCTAGGTTGAAGCGTTCGTTTACAGTAGCAATTTTATATTTAGGTTTCCCTCTGTTCTCTCCTATATAGATAGATGAATTTGGAACTCTAAATCCAACATGGTTTGTAGTAGCTCTTTGAAACTTGACAAAATAAAGGAGTTCTCAGTTTTGTCTCTATGGTGTGTTTCCTGTTCATGTAGCCCTAGGCACAGACTGTGGAAAAGCACTTTCACTGAGAGGGTTTGCCAAACTTCTAAGAAAATACGAGTTTCCGAAATACCAGCAAATATTTTTTCACCCAATCTTGATGATAATTGGTGGTAATGATCAGTACCCAAATCCCACTTCCCTCACCAAATTTTGTTCTTCTAGGATGAAGCATTCGTCTACAGTAGCAGTTTTTATAATTCGTTCCCCTCTGTTCTCTCCTATATAGATAGATGAATTTGGAACTCTAAATCCAGCATGGTTTGTAGTAGCTCTTTGAAACTTGACAAAATAAAGAAATTCCCTGTTTTGTCTCTATGGTTTGTTTCCTCTTCAAGTAGCCCTAGGCACAGACTGTGGAAAAGCACTTTCATTGAGAGGGGTTGCTAAGCTTCTAAGAAATAACGAGTTTCCGAAATATCAGCAAATATTTTTTCACCCAAATTTGATGATTCTTGGTGGTAATGATCCGTACACAAATTCCGCTTGGCTCACCAAATTTTGTTCTTCTAGGTTGAAGCGTTCATCTACAGTAGCAGTTTTTATATTTAGGTTTCCCTCTGTTCTCTCCTATATAGATAGATGAATTTAGAACTCTAAATCCAAAATGGTTTGTAGTAGCTCTTTGAAACTTGACAAAATAAAGGAGTTCTCAGTTTTGTCTCTATGGTTTTTTCCTCTTAAAGTAGACCTAGGCACAGACTGTGGAAAGCACTTTCATTGAGATGGGTTGCCAAGCTTCTAAGAAATAACGAGTTTCCGAAATACCAGCAAATATTTTTTCACACAATCTTGTTGATACTTGGTGGTAATGATCAGTACACAAATCCCACTTGGCTCACCAAATTTTGTTCTTCTAGGTTGAAGCGTTCGTCTACAGTAGCAGTTTTTATATTTAGGTTTCCCTCTGTTCTCTCCTATATAGATAGATGAATTTGGAACTCTAATTCCAACATGCTTTGTAGTAGCTCCTTGAAACTTGACAAAATAAAGGAGTTCTCAGTTTTGTCTTTATGGTTTGGTTCCTCTTCAAGTAGCCCTAGGCACAGACTGTGGAAAAGCACTTTCACTGAGAGGGTTGCCAAGCTTCTAAGAAATTACGAGTTTCCGAAATACCAGCAAATATTTTTTCACCCAATCTTGATGATACTTGGTGGTAATGATCAGTACCCAAATCCCACTTGGCTCATCAAATTTTGTTCTTCTAGGATGAAGCATTCGTCTAGAGTAGCAGTTTTTATATTTCGATCCCCTCTGTTCTCTCATATATAGATAGAAATATTTGGAACTCTAAATCCAGCATGGTTTGTAGTAGCTCTTTGAAACTTGACAAAATAAAGAATTTCCCTGTTTTGTTTCTATGGTTTGTTTCCTCTTCAAGTAGCCCTAGGAACTGACTGTGGAAAAGCACTTTCATTGAGATAGGTTGCCAAGCTTCTAAGAAATATCGAGTTTCCGAAATACCAGCAAATATTTTTTCACCCAAACTTGATGATACTTGGTGGTAATGATCAGTACACACATCAAACTTGGCTCACCAAATTTTGTTCTTCTAGGATGAAGCATTCGCCTACAGTAGAAGTTTTTATATTTTGATTTCCCTCTGTTCCCTCCTATATAGATAGATGAATTTGGAACCCTAAATCCGGCATGGTATGTAGTAGCTCTTTGAAACTTGACAAAATAAAGGAGTTCTCAGATTTGTCTCTATGGTTTGTTTCGTCTTCAAGTAGCCCTAGGCACAGACTGTGGAAAAGCACTTTCATTGAGAGGGTTTGACAAGCTTCTAAGAAATTACGAGTTTCCGAAATACCAGCAAATATTTTTTCACCCAATCTTGATGATACTTGGTGGTAATGATCAGTACCCAAATACCACTTGGCTCACCAAATTTTGTTCTTCTAGGATGAAGCATTCGTCTACAGTAGCAGTTTTTATATTTCGTTCCCCTCTGTTCTCTCCTATATAGATAGATGAATTTGGAACTCTATATCCAGCATGGTTTGTAGTAGCTCTTTGAAACTTGACAAAATAAAGAACTTCCCTGTTTTGTCATTATGGTTTGTTTCCTCTTCAAGTAGCCCTAGGAACTGACTGTGGAAAACCACTTTCATTGAGATGGGTTGCCAAGCGTCTAAGAAATTACGAGTTTCCGAAATACCAGCAAATATTTTTTCACCCAATCTTCATGGTACTTGGTGGTAATGATCAGTACACAAATCCCACTTGGCTCACCAAATTTTGTTTTTCTAGGTTGAAGTGTTCGTCTACAGTAGCAGTTTTTATATTTAGGTTTCCCTCTTCTCTCCTATATAGATAGATAAATTTGAAACTCTAAATCCAACATGGTTTGTAGTAGCTCTTTGAAACTTGACAAAATAAAGGACTTCTCAGTTTTGTCTCTATGGTTTGTTTACTCTTCAAGGAGCCCTAGTCATAGACGGTGGAAAGCACTTTCATTGAGATGGGTTGCCAAGCTTAAAGAAATAACAAGTTTCCGAAATACCAGCAAATATTTTTTAACCCAATCTTGATGATACTTGGTGGTAATGATCAGTACACTAATCCCACTTGGCTCACCAAGTTTTGTTCTTCTAGTTTGAAACGTTCCTCTATAGTAGCAGTTTTTATATTTAGGTTTCTCTCTGTTCTCTCCTATATAGATAGATGAATTTGGAACTCTAAATCCAACATGGTTTGTAGTAGCACTTTGAACCTTGACAAAATAAAGGAGTTCTGAGTTTTGTCTCTATGGTTTGTTTCCTCTTCAAGTAGCCCTAGGCACAGACTGTGGAAAGCATTTTATTGAGAGAGTTTGCCAAGCTTCTACGAAATAACGAGTTTCCGAAACACCATCAAATATTTTTTCATCCAATCTTGATAATACTTGGTGGTAATGATCAGTACACAAATCCCACTTGGCTCACCAAATTTTGTTCTTCTCCGTTGAAGCGTTCGTCGACAGTAGCAGTTTTTATATTTAGGGTTCACTCCGTTCTCTGATATATAGATAGATGAATTTGGAACTCTAAATCCAACATGGTTTGTAGTAGCTCTTTGAAACTTGACAAAATAAACGTGTTCTCAGTTTTGTCTCTATGGTTTGTTTCCTCTTCAAGTAGCCCTAGGCACACACTGTGGAAAAGCACTTTCATTGAGAGGGGTTGCCAAGCTTCTAAGAAATTACGAGTTTCCGAAATACCAGGAAATATTTTTTCACCCAATCATGATGGTACTTGGTGGTAATGATCAGTACACAAATCCCACTTGGCTCACCAAATTTTGTTTTTCTAGGTTGAAGTGTTCGTCTACAGTAGCAGTTTTTTAAATTTAGGTTTCCCTCTGTTCTCTCCTATATAGATAGATAAATTTGAAACTCTAAATCCAACATGGTTTGTAGTAGCTCTTTGAAACTTGACAAAATAAAGGACTTCTCAGTTTTGTCTCTATGGTTTGTTTCCTCTTAAAGTAGCCCTAGGCATAGACTGTGGAAAAGCACTTTCATTGAGAAGGGTTGCCAAGCTTCCAAGAAATAATGAGTTTCCGAAATACCAGCAAATATTTTTTCACCCAATCTTGATGATACTAGGTGTTAATATTCAGTACACATCCCACTTGGCTTACCAAATTTTGTTCATCTAGGTTGAAGCGTTCGTCGACAGTAGCAGTTTTTATATTTAGGTTTCACTCTGTTTTCTCATATATAGATAGAAGAATCTGGAACTCTAAATCCAACATGGTTTGTAGTAGCTCTTTGAAATTGACAAAATAAAGGAGTTCTCAGTTTTGTCTCTATGGTTTGTTTCCTCTTCAAGTAGCTGTAGGCACAGACTGTGGAAAAGCACTTTCATTGAGAGGGGTTGCCAAGCTTCTAAGAATGTACGAGTTTCCGAAATATCAGCAAATATTTTTTTACCCAATCTTGATGATACTTCTTGCTAACTATCAGTACACAAATCCCACTTAGCTCACCAAATTTAGATCTTCTAGGTTGAAGCGTTCGTTTACAGTAGCAGTTTTTATATTTAGGTTTCCCTCTGTTCTCTCCTATATAGATAGATGAATTTGGAACTCTAAATCCAACATGGTTTGTAGTAGCTCTTTGAAACTTGACAAAATAAAGGAGTTCTCAGTTTTGTCTCTATGGTGTGTTTCCTGTTCATGTAGCCCTAGGCACAGACTGTGGAAAAGCACTTTCACTGAGAGGGTTTGCCAAGCTTCTAAAAAAATACGAGTTTCCGAAATACCAGCAAATATTTTTTCACCCAATCTTGATGATACTTGGTGGTAATGATCAGTACCCAAATCCCACTTGCCTCAGCAAATTTTGTTCTTCTAGGATGAAGCATTCGTCTACAGTAGCAGTTTTTATAATTCGTTCCCCTCTGTTCTCTCCTATATAGATAGATGAATTTGGAACTCTAAATCCAGTATGGTTTGTAGTAGCTATTTGAAACTTGACAAAATAAAGAATTTCCCTGTTTTGTCTCTGTGGTTTGTTTCCTCTTCAAGTAGCCCTAGGAACAGACTGTGGAAAAGCACTTTCATTGAGATGGGTGTCCCAAGCTTCTAAGAAATATCGAGTTTCCGAAATACCAGCAAATATTTTTTCACCCAAACTTGATGATACTTGGTGGTAATGATCAGTACAAAAATCCCACTTGGCTCAACAAATTTTGTTCTTCTAGGATGAAGCATTCGTCAACAGTAGCAGTTTTTATATTTAGGTGTCCCTCTGTTCTCTCCTATATAGATAGATGAATGTTAACTCTAAATCCAGCATGGTTTGTAGTAGCTCTCTGAAACTTGACAAAATAAAGGAGTTCTCAGTTTTGTCTCTATGGTTTGTTTCCTCTTCATGTAGCCCTAGGCACAGTCTGTGGAAGAGCACTTTCATTGAGAGGGGTTGCCAAGCTTCTAAGAAATTACGAGTGTCCGAAATACCAGCAAATATTTTTTCACCCAATCTTGATGGTACTTGGTGGTAATGATCAGTACACAATTCCCACTTGGCTCACCAAATTTTGTTCTTCTAGGATGAAGCATTCGTGTACAGTAGCAGTTTTTATATTTAGGTTTCCCTCTGTTCTCTCCTATATAGATAGATGAATTTGGAACTCTAAATCCAACATGGTTTTTAGTAGCTCTTTGAAACTTGACAAAATAAAGGGGTTCTCAGTTTTGTCTCTATGGTTTGTTTCCTCTTCAAGTAGCCCTAGGCACAGACTGTGGAAAAGCACTTTCATTGAGATGGGTTGCCAAGCTTCTAAGAAATAACGAGTTTCCGAAATACCAGCAAATATTTTTTCACCCAATCTTGATGATACTTGGTGGTAATGATCAGTACAAAAATCCCACTTGGCTTACCAAATTTTGTTCATCTAGGTTGAAGCGTTCGTCTACAGTAGCAGTTTTTATATTTAGGTTTCCCTCTGTTCTCTCCTATATAGATAGATGAATTTGCAACTCTAAATCCAACATGGTTTGTAGTAGCTCCTTGAAACTTGACAAAATAAAGGAGTTCTCAGTTTTGTCTCTATGGTTTGGTTCCTCTTCAAGTAGCCCTAGGCACAGACTGTGGAAAAGCACTTTCATTGAGAGGTGTAGCAAAGCTTCTAAGAAATAACGAGTTTCCGAAATACCGGCAAATATTTTTTCACCCAATCTTGATGATACTTGGTGGTAATGATCAGTACACAAGTCCCACTTGGCTCACAAAATTTTTTTCTTCTAGGTTGAAGCGTTCGTCGACAGTAACAGTTCTTATATTTAGGTTTCCCTCTGTTCTCTCCTATATAGATAGATGAATTTGGAACTCTAAATCCAACATGGTTTGTAGTAGCTCTTTGAAACTTGACAAAATAAAGGAGTTCTCAGATTTGTCTCTATGGTTTGTTTCCTGTTCAAGTAGCCCTAGGCACAGACTGTGGAAAAGCACTTTCATTGAGATTGGTTGCCAATCTTCTAAGAAATAACGAGTTTCCGAAATACCAGCAAATATTTTTTCACCCAATCTTGATGATACTTGGTGGTAATGATCAGTAAAATATCCCACTTGGCTCACCAAATTTTGTTCTTCTAGGATGAAGCATTCGTCTACAGTAGCAGTTTTTATATTTAGGTTTCCCTCTGTTCTCTATTATATTGATAGATGAATTTGGAACTCTAAATCCAACAGGGTTTGTAGTAGCTCTTTGAAACTTGACAAAATAAAGGAGTTCTCACATTTGTCTCTATGGTTTGTTTCCTCTTCAAGTAGCCCTAGGCACAGACTGTGGAAAAGCACTTTCATTGAGAGGGGTTGCCAAGCTTCTAAGAAATAACGAGTTTCCGAAATACAAGCAAATATTTTTAAACCCAATCTTGATGATACTTGGTGGTAATGATCAGTACACAAATCCCACTTGGCTTACCAAATTTTGTTCTTCTACGTTGAAGAGTTCGTCTACAGTAGCAGTTTTTATATTTAGGTTTCCCTCTGTTCTCTCATATATAAATAGATGAATTTTGAACTCTAAATCCAACATGGTTTGTAGTAGATCTTTGAAACTTGACAATATAAAGGAGTTCTCAGATTTTTCTTTATGGTTTGTCTCCACTTCAAGTATCCCTAGGCACAAACTGTGGAAAAGCACTTTCATTGAGATGGGTTGCCAAGCTTCTAAGAAATAACGAGTTTCCGAAATACCAGCAAATATTTTTCACCCAATCTTGATGATACTTGGTGGTAATGATCGGTACACAAATCCCACTTGGCTCACCAAATTTTGTTCTTCTAGGTTGAAGCGTTCCTCTACAGTAGCAGTTTTTATATTTAGGTTTCACTCTGTTCTCTGCTATATAGATAGATGAATTTGGAACTCTAAATCCAACATGGTTTGTAGTAGCTCTTTGAAACTTGACAAAATAAAGGAGTTCTCAGATTTGTCTCTATGGTTTGTTTCCTGTTCAAGTAGCCCTAGGCACAGACTGTGGAAAGCACTTTCATTTAGAGGGGTTGCCAAACTTCTAAGAAATAACGAGTTTCCGAAATACCAGCAAATATTTTTTCACCCAATCTTGATGATACTTGGTGGTAATGATCAGTACACAAGTCCCACTTGGCTCACAAAATTTTTTTCTTCTAGGTTGAAGCGTTCGTCGACAGTAGCAGTTCTTATATTTAGGTTTCCCTCTGTTCTCTCTTATATAGATAGATGAATTTGGAACTCTAAATCCAACATGGTTTGTAGTAGCTCTTTGAAACTTGACAAAATAAAGGAGTTCTCAGTTTTGTCTCTATGGTTTGTTTCCTCTTCAAGTAGCCCTAGGCACAGACTGTGGAAAAGCACTTTCATTGAGATGGATTGCCAAGCTTCTAAGAAATAAAGAGTTTCCGAATACCAGCAAATATTTTTCCACCCAATCTTGATGATACTTGGTGGTAATGATCAGTACACAAATCCCACTTGGCTCACCAAATTTTGTTCTTCTCGGTTGAAGCGTACGTTTTCAGTAGCAGTTTTTATGTTTAGGTTTCACTCTGTTCTCTGATATATAGATAGATGAATTTGAAACTCTAAATCCAACATGGTTTGTAGTAGCTCTTTGAAACTTGACAAAATAAAG
Source organism: Callospermophilus lateralis (assembly GCF_048772815.1). NCBI lineage: Eukaryota > Metazoa > Chordata > Mammalia > Rodentia > Sciuridae > Callospermophilus > Callospermophilus lateralis. The sequence continues at coordinate 86,652 of NW_027514839.1, read as the reverse complement.
GAGTTCTCAGTTTTGTCTCTATGGTTTGGTTCCTCTTCAAGTAGCCCTAGGCACAGACTCTGGAAAAGCTCTTTCACTGAGAGGGTTTGCCAAGCTTCTAAGAAATTACGAGTTTCCGAAATACCAGCAAATAGTTTTTCACCCAATCTTGATGATACTTGGTGGTAAAGATCAGTACCCAAGTCCTACTTGGCTCAACAAATTTTGTTCTTCTAGGATGAAGCATTCGTTTACAGTAGCAGTTTTTATATTTATTTTTCCCTCTGTTCTCTCCTATATAGATATATGAATTTGGAACTCGAAATCCATCATGGTTTGTAGTAGCTCTTTGAAACTTGACAAAATAAAGAACTTCTCTGTTTTGTCTCTATGGTTTGTTTCCTTTTCAAGTAGCCCTAGGAAGAGAATGTGGAAAAGCACTTTCATTGAGATGGGTTGCAAAGCTTCTAAGAAATATCGAGTTTCCGAAATACCAGCATATATTTTTTCACCCAAATTTGATGATACCTGGTGGTAATGATCAGTACACAAATCCCACTTGGCTCACCAAATTTTGTTCTTCTAGGTTGAAGCTTTCGTCTACAGTAGCATTTTTTATATTTAGGTTTCCCTCTGTTCTCTCCTATATAGATAGATGAATTTGGAACTCTAAATCCAACATGGTTTGTAGTAGCTCTTTGAAACTTGACAAAATAAAGGAGTTCTCAGTTTTGTCTCTATGGTTTGTTTCCTCTTAAAATAGCTCTATTCACAGACTGTGGAAAGCACTTTCATTGAGAGGGGTTGCCAAGCTTCTAAGAAATAACGAGTTTCCGAAATACCAGCAAATATTTTTTCACCCAATCTTGATGATACTTGGTGGTAATGATCAGTACACAAATCCCACTTGGCTCACCAAATTTTGTTCTTCTAGGTTGAAGCGTTCGTCGACAGTAGCAGTTTTTATATTTAGGTTTCCCTCTGTTCTCTCCTATATAGATAGATGAATTTGGAACTCTAAATCCAAACATGGTTTGTAGTAGCTCTTTGAATCTTGACAAAATAAATAAGTTCTCAGTTTTGTCTCTATGGTTTGTTTCCTCTTCAAGTAGCCCTAGGCACATACTGTGGAAGAGCACTTTCATTGAGAGGGGTTGCCAAGCTTCTAAGAAATTACGAGTGTCCGAAATACCAGCAAATATTTTTTCACCCAATCTTGATGATACTTGGTGGTAATCATCAGTACACAAATCCCACTTGGCTCACCAAATTTTCTTCTTCTAGGTTGAAACGTTCGTCTACAGAAGCAGTTTGTATATTTAGGTTTCTCTTTGTTCTCTCCTATATAGATAGATGAATTTGGAACTCTAAATCCAACATGGTTTGTAGTAGCTCTTTGAAACATGACAAATAAAGGAGTTCTCAGTTTTGTCTCTATGGTTTGTTTCCTCTTCAAGTAGCCCTAGGCATAGACTGTGGAAAAGCACTTTCATTGAGAGGGGTTGCCAAGCTTCTAAGAAATTACGAGTTTCCGAAATACCAGCAAATATTTTTTCACCCAATCTTGATGATACTTGGTGGTAATGATCGGTACACAAATCCCACTTGGCTCACCAAATTTTGTTCTTCTAGGTTGAAGCGTTCGTCTACAATAGCAGTTTTTATATTTAGGTTTCACTCCGTTCTCTGCTATATAGATAGATGAATTTGGAACTCTAAATCCAACATGGTTTGTAGTAGCTCTTTGAAACTTGACAAAATAAAGGAGTTCTCAGATTTGTCTCTATGGTTTGTTTCCTGTTCAAGTAGCCATAGGCACAGACTGTGGAAAAGCAATTTCAATGAGATTGGTTGCCAATCTTCTAAGAAATAACGAGTTTCCGAAATACCAGCAAATATTTTTTCACCCAATCTTGATGATACTTGGTGGTAATGATCAGTACACAAATCCCACTTGGCTCACGAAATTTTGTTCTTCTAGTTTGAAGATTTCGTCTACAGTAGCATTTTTTATATTTAGGTTTCCCTCTTTTCTCTCCTATATAGATAGATGAATTTGGAACTCTAAATTCAACATGGTTTGTTGTAGCTCTTTGAAACTTGACAAAATAAAGGAGTTCTCAGTTTTGTCTCTATGGTTTGTTTACTCTTCAAGTAGCCCTAGTCACAGACGGTGGAAAGCACTTTCATTGAGATGGGTTGTCAAGTTTATAAGAAATAACAAGTTTCAGAAATACCAGCAAATATTTTTTAACCCAATCTTGATGATACTTGGTGGTAATGATCAGTACACAAATCATACTTGTCTCACCAAATTTTGTTCTTCTAGGTTGAAACGTTCGTCTACAATAGCAGTTTGTATATTTAGGTTTCCCTCTGTTCTCTCCTATATAGATAGATGAATTTGGAACTCTAAATCCAACATGGTTTGTAGTAGCTCTTTGAAACTTGACAAAATAAAGGAGTTCTCAGTTTTGTCTCTATGGATTGTTTCCTCTTCAAGTAGCCCAAGGCACAGACTGTGGAAAAGCACTTTCATTGAGAGGGGTTGCCAAGCTTCTAAGAAATTACGAGTTTCCGAAATACCAGTAAATATTTTTTCATCCAATCTAGATGATACATGGTGGTAATGATCAGTACACAAATCCCACTTGGCTCACGAAATTTTGTTCTTCGAGTTTGAAGCTTTAGTCTACAGTAGCAGTTTTTATATTTAGGTTTCCCTCTGTTCTCTCCTATATAGATAGATGATTTTTAACTCTAAATTCAACATGGTTTGTAGTAGCTCTTTGAAACTTGACAAAATAAAGGAGTTCTCAGTTTTGTCTCTGTGGTTTGTTTCCTCTTCAAGTAGCCCTAGGCACAGACTGTGGAAAAGCACTTTCATTGAGAGGGGTTGCCAAGCTTCTAAGAAATAACGAGTTTCCGAAATACCAGCAAATATTTTTTCACCCAATCTTGATAATACTTGGTGGTAATGATCAGTACACAAGTCCCACTTGGCTCACAAAATTTTTTTCTTCTAGGTTGAAGCGTTCGTCGACAGTAGCAGTTTTTATATTTAGGTTTCACTCTGTTCTCTCCTATATAAATAGATGAATTTGGAACTCTAAATCCAACATGGTTTGTAGTAGCTCTTTGAAACTTGACAAAATAAAGGAGTTCTCAGATTTGTCTCTATGGTTTGTTTCTTCTTCAAGTAGCCCTAGGCACAGACTGTGGAAAAGCACTTTCATTGAGATGGGTTGCCAAGCTTCTAAGAAATTACGAGTTTTCAAAATACGAGCAAATATTTTTCACCCAATCTTGATGATACTTGGTGGTAATGATCAGTACACAAATCCCACTTGGCTCACGAAATTTTGTTCTTCGAGTTTGAAGCTTTCGTCTACAGTAGCAGTTTTTATATTTAGGTTTCCCTCTGTTGTCTCCTATATAGGTAGATGAATTTGGAACTCTAAATTCAACATGGTTTGTAGTAGCTCTTTGAAACTTGAGAAAATAAAGGAGTTCTCAGTTTTGTCTCTATGGTTTGTTTCCTCTTCAAGTAGCCCTAGGCACAGACTGTGGAAAGCACTTTCATTGAGAGGGGTTGCCAAGCTTCTAAGAAATTACGAGTTTCCGAAATACCAGCAAATATTTTTTCACCCAATCTTGATGATACTTGGTGGTAATGATCAGTACCCAAGTCCTACTTGGCTCAACAAATTTTGTTCTTCTAGGATGAAGCATTCGTTTACAGTAGCATTTTTTATATTTAGGTTTCCCTCTGTTCTCTCCTATATAGATAGATGAATTTGGAACTTTAAATTCAACATGGTTTGTAGTAGCTCTTTTAGACTTGACAAAATAAAGGAGTTCTCAGTTTTGTCTCTATGGTTTGTTTCCTCTTAAAGTAGCTCTATTCACAGACTGTGGAAAGCACTTTCATTGAGAGGGGTTGCCAAGCTTCTAAGAAATAACGAGTTTGCGAAATACCAGCAGATATTTTTTCACCCAAACTTGATAATACTTGGTGGTAATGATCAGTACACAAGTCCCACTTGGCTCACCAAATTTTGTTCTTCTAGGTTGAAGCGTTCGTCGACAGTAGCAGTTTTTATATTTAGGTTTCACTCTGTTCTCTCCTATATAAACAGATGAATTTGGAACTCTAAATCCAACATGGTTTGTAGTAGCTTTTGAAACTTGACAAAATAAAGGAGTTCTCAGATTTGTCTCTATGGTTTGTTTCCTGTTCAAGTAGCCCTAGGCACAGAGTGTGGAAAAGCACTTTCATTGAGATTGGTTGCCAATCTTCTAAGAAATAACGAGTTTCCGAAATACCAGCAAATATTTTTTCACCCAATCTTGATGATACTTGGTGGTAATGATCAGTACACAAATCCCACTTGGCTCACGAAATTTTGTTCTTCTAGTTTGAAGCTTTCGTCTACAGTAGCAGTTTTTATATTTAGGTTTCCCTCTTTTCTCTCCTATATAGATAGATGAATTTGGAACTCTAAATTCAACATTTTTTGTAGTAGCTCTTTGAAACGTGACAAAATAAAGGAGTTCTCAGTTTTGTCTCTATGGTTTGTTTACTCTTCAAGTAGCCCTAGTCACAGACGGTGGAAAGCACTTTCATTGAGATGGGTTGTCAAGTTTATAAGAAATAACAAGTTTCCGAAATACCAGCAAATATTTTTTAACCCAATCTTGATGATACTTGGTGGTAATGATCAGTACACAAATCATACTTGGCTCACCAAATTTTGTCCTTCTAGGTTGAAACGTTCGTCTACAGTAGCAGTTTGTATATTTAGGTTTCCCTCTGTTCTCTCCTATATAGATAGATGAATTTGGAACTCTAAATCCAACATGGTTTGTAGTAGCTCTTTGAAACTTGACAAAATAAAGGAGTTCTCAGTTTTGTCTCTATGGATTGTTTCCTCTTCAAGTAGCCCAAGGCACAGACTGTGGAAAAGCACTTTCATTGAGAGGGGTTGCCAAGCTTCTAAGAAATTACGAGTTTCCGAAATACCAGTAAATATTTTTTCACCCAATCTAGATGATACATGGTGGTAATGATCAGTACACAAATCCCACTTGGATCACGAAATTTTGTTCTTCGAGTTTGAAGCTTTAGTCTACAGTAGCAGTTTTTATATTTAGGTTTCCTTCTGATCTCTCCTATATAGATAGATGAATTTGGAACTCTAAATTCAACATGGTTTGTAGTAGCTTTTGAAACTTGACAAAATAAAGGAGTTCTCAGTTTTGTCTCTATGGTTTGTTTCCTCTTCAAGTAGCCCTAGGCACAGACTGTGGAAAGCACTTTCATTGAGAGGGGTTGCCAAGCTTCTACGAAATAACGAGTTTCCGAAATACCAGCCAATATTTTTTCACCCAATCTTGATAATACTTGGTGGTAATGATCAGTACACAAATCCCACTTGGCTCACCAAACTTTGTTCTTCTAGGTTGAAGCGTTCTTCGACAGTAGCAGTTTTTATATTTATAGTTCACCCTGTTCTCTCATATATAGATAGATGAATTTGGAACTCTAAATCCAACATGGTTTGTAGTAGCTCTTTGAAACTTGAAAAAATAAAGGAGTTCTGAGTTTTCTCTCTATGGTTTGTTTCCTCTTCAAGTAGCCCTAGGCACAGACTGTGGAAAAGCACTTTCATTGAGAGTGGTTGCCAGGCTTCTAAGATTACAAGTTTCCGAAATACCAGCAAATATTTTTTCACCCAATCTTGATGATACTTGGTGGTAATGATCAGTATACAGATCCCAATTGGCTCACCAAATTTTGTTCTTCTAGGTTGAAGCGTTCGTCTACAGTAGCAGTTTTTATATTTAGGTTTCCCTCTATTCTCTCCTATATAGATAGATGAATTTGGAACTCTAAATCCAACATGGTTTGTAGTAGCTCTTTGAAACTTGACAAAATACAGGAGTTCTCAGTTTTGTCTCTATGGTTTGTTTCCTCTTCAAGTAGCCCTAGGCACAGACTGTGGAAAAGAACTTTCATTGAGATGGGTTGCCAAGCTTCTAAGAATTAACGAGTTTAGGAAATACCAGCAAATATTTTTTCACCCAATCTTGATGATACTTGGTGGTAATGATGAGTACACAAATCCCACTTGGCTCACGAAATTTTGTTCTTTTAGTTTGAAGCTTTCGTCTACAGTAGCAGTTTTTATATTTAGGTTTCCCTCTTTTCTCTCCTATATAGATAGATGAATTTGGAACTCTAAATTCAACATGGTTTGTAGTAGCTCTTTGAAACTTGACAAAATAAAGGAGTTCTCATTTTGGTCTCTATGGTTTGTTTACTCTTCAAGTAGCCCTAGTCACAGACGGTGGAAAGCACTTTCATTGAGATGGGTTGTCAAGTTTATAAGAAATAACAAGTTTCCGAAATACCAGCAAATATTTTTTAACCCAATCTTGATGATACTTGGTGGTAATGATCAGTACACAAATCATACTTGGTTCACCAAATTTTGTCCTTCTAGGTTGAAACGTTCGTCTACAGTAGCAGTTTGTATATTTAGGTATCCCTCTGTTCTCTCCTATATAGATAGATAAATTTGGAACTCTAAATCCAACATGGTTTGTAGTAGCTCTTTGAAACTTGACAAAATAAAGGAGTTCTCAGTTTTGTCTCTATGGTTTGTTTCCTCTTCAAGTAGCCCAAGGCACAGACTGTGGAAAAGCACTTTCATTGAGAGGGGTTGCAGAGCTTCTAAGAAATTACGAGTTTCCGAAATACCAGCAAATATTTTTTCACCCAATCTAGATGATACATGGTGGTAATGATCAGTACTCAAATCCCACTTGGCTCACCAAATTTTGTTCTTCTAGGTTGAAGCGTTCTTCCACAGTAGCAGTTTTTATATTTAGGTTTCCCTCTGTTCTCTCCTATATAGATAGATGAATTTGGAACTCTAAATCCAACATGGTTTGTAGTAGTTCTTTGAAACTTGAAAAAGTAAAGGAGGTCTCAGTTTTGTCTCTATAGTTTGGTTCCTCTTCAAGTAGCCCTAGCACAGACTGTGGAAAAGCACTTTCACTTAGAGGGTTTGCCAAGCTTCTAAGAAATTACGATTTTCTGAAATACCAGCAAATAGTTTTTCAACCAATCTTGATGATACTTGGTGGTAATGATCAGTACACAAATCCCACTTGGCTCAAAAAATTTTGTTCTTCTAGGTTGAAGCTTTCGTCTACAGTAGCATTTTTTATATTTAGGTTTCCCTCTGTTCTCTCCTATATAGATAGATGAATTTGGAACTCTAAATTCAACATGGTTTGTAGTAGCTCTTTTAAACTTGACAATATAAAGGAGTTCTCAGATTTGTCTCTATGGTTTGTTTCCTGTTCAAGTAGCCCTAGGCACAGACTGTGGAAAAGCACTTTCATTGAGAGGGGTTGCCAAGCTTCTAAGAAATAACAAGTTTCCGAAATACCAGCAAATATTTTTTCACCCAATCTTGATGATACTTGTTGGTAATGATCAGTACACAAATCCCACTTGGCTCACGAAATTTTGTTCTTCTAGTTTGAAGCTTTCGTCTACAGTAGCATTTTTTATATTTAGGTTTCCCTCTGTTCTCTCCTATATAGATAGATGAATTTGGAACTCTAAATTCAACATGGTTTGTAGTAGCTTTTTGAAACTTGACAAAATAAAGGAGTTCTCAGATTTGTCACTATGGTTTGTTTTCTCTTCAAGTAGCCCTAGGCACAGACTGTGGAAAAGCACTTTCATTAAGCGGGGTTGCCAAACTTCTAAGAAATTACGAGTTTTCGAAATACCAGCAAATATTTTTTCACCCAATCTTGATGATACTTGGTGGTAATGATCAGTACACAAATCCCACTTGGCTCACGAAATTTTGTTTTTCGAGTTTGAAGCTTTAGTCTACAGTAGCAGTTTTTATATTTAGGTTTCCCTTGTTCTCTCCTATATAGATAGATGAATTTGGAACTCTAAATTCAACATGGTTTGTAGTAGCTCTTTGAAACTTGACAAAATAAAGGAGTTCTCAGTTTTGTCTCTAGGGTTTGTTTCCTCTTCAAGTAGCCCTAGGCACAGATTGTGGAAAGTACTTTCATTGAGAGGGGTTGCCAAGCTTCTAAGAATTAAGGAGTTTAGGAATACCAGCAAATATTTTTTCACCCAATCTTGATGATACTTGGTGGTAATGATCAGTACACAAATCCCACTTGGCTCACCAAATTTTGTTCTTCTAGGTTAAAGCTTTCGTCTACAGTAGCAGTTTTTATATTTAGTTTTCCCTCTGTTCTCTAATATATAGATAGATGAATTTGGAACACTAAATTCAACATGGTTTGTAGTAGCTCTTTTAAACTTGACAAAATAAAGGAGTTCTCAGTTTTGTCTCTATGGTTTGTTTCCTCTTCAAGTAGCCCTAGGCACAGACTGTGGAAAAGCACTTTCATTGAGAGGGGTTGCCAAGCTTCTAAGAAATAACGAGTTTCCGAAATACCAGCAAATATTTTTTCACCCAATCTTGATGATACTTGGTGGTAATGATCAGTACACAAATCCCACTTGGCTCACGAAATTTTGTTCTTCTAGTTTGAAGCTTTCGTCTACAGTAGCAGTTTTTATATTTAGGTTTCCCTCTGTTCTCTCCTATAGAGATAGATGAATTTGGAACTCTAAATTCAACATGGTTTGTAGTAGCTCTTTGAAACTTGACAAAATAAAGGAGTTCTCAGTTTTGTCTCTATGGTTTGTTTCCTCTTCTAGTAGCCCAAGGCACAGACTGTGGAAAGCATTTTCATTTAGAGGGTTTGCCAAGCTTCTAAGAAATTACGAGTTTCCGAAATACCAGCAAATATTTTTTCACCCAATCTTGATGATACTTGGTGGTAATGATCAGTACCCAAATCCCACTTGGCTCACCAAATTTTGTTCTTCTAGAATGAAGCATTCGTCTACAGTAGCAGTTTTTATATTTCGTTCCCCTCTCTTCTCTCCTATATAGATAGATGAATTTGGAAGTCTAAATCCAGCATGGTTTGTAGTAGCTCTTTGAAACTTGACAAAATAAAGAACTTCCCTGTTTTGTCTCTATGGTTTGTTTCCTCTTCAAGTATCCCTAGGAACAGACAGTGGAAAAGCACTTTCATTGAGATGGGTTGCCAAGCTTCTAAGAAATATCGAGTTTCCGAAATACCAGCAAATATTTTTTCACCCAATCTTGATGATACTTGGTGGTAATGATCAGTACCCAAATCCCACTTGGCTCACCAAATTTTGTTCTTCTAGAATGAAGCATTCGTCTACAGTAGCAGTTTTTATATTTCGTTCCCCTCTCTTCTCTCCTATATAGATAGATGAATTTGGAACTCTAAATCCAGCATGGTTTGTAGTAGCTCTTTGAAACTTGACAAAATAAAGAACTTCCCTGTTTTGTCTCTATGGTTTGTTTCCTCTTCAAGTATCCCTAGGAACAGACAGTGGAAAAGCACTTTCATTGAGATGGGTTGCCAAGCTTCTAAGAAATATCGAGTTTCCGAAATACCAGCAAATATTTTTTCACCCAAACTTGATGATACTTGGTGGTAATGATCAGTACACAAATCCCACTTGGCTCACCAAATTTTGTTCTTCTAGGTTGAAGCTTTCGTCTACAGTAGCATTTTTTATATTTAGGTTTCCCTCTGTTCTCTCCTATATAGATAGATGAATTTGGAACTCTAAATTCAACATGGTTTGTAGTAGCTCTTTTAAACTTGACAAAAAAAAGGAGTTCTCAGATTTGTCTCTATGGTTTGTTTCCTCTTCAAGTAGCCCTAGGCACAGACTGTGGAAAAGCACTTTCATTAAGATGGGTTGCAAAACTTCTAAGAAATTACGAGTTTTTGAAATACCAGCAAATATTTTTTCACCCAATCTTGATGATACTTGGTGGTAATGATCAGTACACAAATCATACTTGGCTCACGAAATTTTGTTCTTCGAGTTTGAAGCTTTCGTCTACAGTAGCAGTTTTTATATTTACGTTTCCCTCTGTTGTCTCCTATATAGGTAGATGAATTTGGAACTCTAAATTCAACATGGTTTGTAGTAGCTCTTTGAAACTTGAGAAAATAAAGGAGTTCTCAGTTTTGTCTCTATGGTTTGTTTCCTCTTCAAGTAGCCCTAGGCACAGACTGTGGAAAGCACTTTCATTGAGAGGGGTTGCCAAGCTTCTAAGAAATTACGAGTTTCCGAAATACCAGCAAATATTTTTTCACCCAATCTTGATGATACTTGGTGGTAATGATCAGTACACAAATCATACTTGGCTCACGAAATTTTGTTCTTCGAGTTTGAAGCTTTCGTCTACAGTAGCAGTTTTTATATTTACGTTTCCCTCTGTTGTCTCCTATATAGGTAGATGAATTTGGAACTCTAAATTCAACATGGTTTGTAGTAGCTCTTTGAAACTTGAGAAAATAAAGGAGTTCTCAGTTTTGTCTCTATGGTTTGTTTCCTCTTCAAGTAGCCCTAGGCACAGACTGTGGAAAGCACTTTCATTGAGAGGGGTTGCCAAGCTTCTAAGAAATTACGAGTTTCCGAAATACCAGCAAATATTTTTTCACCCAATCTTGATGATACTTGGTGGTAATGATCAGTACCCAAGTCCTACTTGGCTCAACAAATTTTGTTCTTCTAGGATGAAGCATTCGTTTACAGTAGCAGTTTTTATATTTAGGTTTCCCTCTGTTCTCTCCTATATAGATAGATGAATTTGGAACTCGAAATCCATCATGGTTTGTAGTAGCTCTTTGAAACTTGACAAAATAAAGAACTTCTCTGTTTTGTCTCTATGGTTTGTTTCCTTTTCAAGTAGCCCTAGGAAGAGAATGTGGAAAAGCACTTTCATTGAGATGGGTTGCAAAGCTTCTAAGAAATATCGAGTTTCCGAAATACCAGCATATATTTTTTCACCCAAACTTGATGATACTTTGTGGTAATGATCAGTACACAAATCCCACTTGGCTCACCAAATTTTGTTCTTCTAGGTAGAAGCTTTCTTCTACAGTAGCATTCTTTATATTTAGGTTTCCCTCTGTTCTCTCCTATATAGATAGATGAATTTGGAACTTTAAATTTACATGGTTTGTAGTAGCTCTTTTAGACTTGACAAAATAAAGGAGTTCTCAGTTTTGTCTCTATGGTTTGTTTCCTCTTAAAGTAGCTCTATTCACAGACTGTGGAAAGCACTTTCATTGAGAGGGGTTGCCAAGCTTCTAAGAAATAACGAGTTTCCGAAATACCAGCAAATATTTTTTCACCCAAACTTGATAATACTTGGTGGTAATGATCAGTACACAAGTCCCACTTGGCTCACCAAATTTTGTTCTTCTAGGTTGAAGCGTTCGTCGACAGTAGCAGTTTTTATATTTAGGTTTCACTCTGTTCTCTCCTATATAAACAGATGAATTTGGAACTCTAAATCCAACATGGTTTGTAGTAGCTCTTTGAAACTTGACAAAATAAAGGAGTTCTCAGATTTGTCTCTATGGTTTGTTTCCTGTTCAAGTAGCCCTAGGCACAGACTGTGGAAAAGCACTTTCATTGAGATTGGTTGCCAATCTTCTAAGAAATAACGAGTTTCCGAAATACCAGCAAATATTTTTTCACCCAATCTTGATGATACTTGGTGGTAATGATCAGTACACAAATCCCACTTGGCTCATGAAATTTTGTTCTTCTAGTTTGAAGCTTTCGTCTACAGTAGCAGTTTGTATATTTAGGTTTCCCTCTTTTCTCTCCTATATAGATAGATGAATTTGGAACTCTAAATTCAACATTTTTTGTAGTAGCTCTTTGAAACGTGACAAAATAAAGGAGTTCTCAGTTTTGTCTCTATGGTTTGTTTACTCTTCAAGTAGCCCTAGTCACAGACGGTGGAAAGCACTTTCATTGAGATGGGTTGTCAAGTTTATAAGAAATAACAAGTTTCGGAAATACCAGCAAATATTTTTTAACCCAATCTTGATGATACTTGGTGGTAATGATCAGTACACAAATCATACTTGGCTCACCAAATTTTGTCCTTCTAGGTTGAAACTTTCGTCTACAGTAGCAGTTTGTTTGTATATTTAGGTTTCCCTCTGTTCTCTCCTATATAGATAGATGAATTTGGAACTCTAAATACAACATGGTTTGTAGTAGCTCTATGAAACTTGACAAAATAAAGGAGTTCTCAGTTTTGTCTCTATGGTTTGTTTCCTCTTCAAGTAGCCCTAGGCACAGACTGTGGAAAAGCACTTTCATTAAGAGGGGTTGCAAAACTTCTAAGAAATTACGAGTTTTCGAAATACCAGCAAATATTTTTTCACCCAATCTTGATGATACTTGGTGGTAATGATCAGTACACAAATCCCACTTGGCTCACGAAATTTTGTTCTTCGAGTTTGAAGCTTTAGTCTACAGTAGCAGTTTTTATATTTAGGTTTCCCTCTGTTCTCTCCTATATAGATAGATGAATTTGGAACTCTAAATTCAACATGGTTTGTAGTAGCTTTTGAAACTTGACAAAATAAAGGAGTTCTCAGTTTTGTCTCTATTGTTTGTTTCCTCTTCAAGTAGCCCTAGGCACAGACTGTGGAAAGCACTTTCATTGAGAGGGGTTGCCAAGCTTCTACGAAATAACGAGTTTCCGAAATACCAGCCAATATTTTTTCACCCAATCTTGATAATACTTGGTGGTAATGATCAGTACACAAATCCCACTTGGCTCACCAAATTTTGTTCTTCTAGGTTGAAGCGTTCTTCGACAGTAGCAGTTTTTATATTTATAGTTCACCCTGTTCTCTCATATATAGATAGATGAATTTGGAACTCTAAATCCAACATGGTTTGTAGTAGCTCTTTGAAACTTGAAAAAATAAAGGAGTTCTGAGTTTTCTCTCTATGGTTTGTTTCCTCTTCAAGTAGCCCTAGGCACAGACTGTGGAAAAGCACTTTCATTGAGAGTGGTTGCCAGGCTTCTAAGATTACAAGTTTCCGAAATACCAGCAAATATTTTTTCACCCAATCTTGATGATACTTGGTGGTAATGATCAGTATACAGATCCCAATTGGCTCACCAAATTTTGTTCTTCTAGGTTGAAGCGTTCGTCTACAGTAGCAGTTTTTATATTTAGGTTTCCCTCTGTTCTCTCCTATATAGATAGATGAATTTGGAACTCTAAATCCAACATGGTTTGTAGTAGCTCTTTGAAACTTGACAAAATACAGGAGTTCTCAGTTTTGTCTCTATGGTTTGTTTCCTCTTCAAGTAGCCCTAGGCACAGACTGTGGAAAAGAAATTTCATTGAGATGGGTTGCCAAACTTCTAAGAATTAACGAGTTTAGGAAATACCAGCAAATATTTTTTCACCCAATCTTGATGATACTTGGTGGTAATGATGAGTACACAAATCCCACTTGGCTCAAGAAATTTTGTTCTTTTAGTTTGAAGCTTTCGTCTACAGTAGCAGTTTTTACATTTAGGTTTCCCTCTTTTCTCTCCTATATAGATAGATGAATTTGGAACTCTAAATTCAACATGGTTTGTAGTAGCTCTTTGAAACTTGACAAAATAAAGGAGTTCTCATTTTTGTCTCTATGGTTTGTTTACTCTTCAAGTAGCCCTAGTCACAGACGGTGGAAAGCACTTTCATTGAGATGGGTTGTCAAGTTTATAAGAAATAACAAGTTTCTGAAATACCAGCAAATATTTTTTAACCCAATCTTGATGATACTTGGTGGTAATGATCAGTACACAAATCATACTTGGCTCACCAAATTTTGTCCTTCTAGGTTGAAACGTTCGTCTACAGTAGCAGTTTGTATATTTAGGTTTTCCTCTGTTCTCTCCTATATAGATAGATAAATTTGGAACTCTAAATCCAACATGGTTTGTAGTAGCTCTTTGAAACTTGACAAAATAAAGGAGTTCTCAGTTTTGTCTCTATGGTTCGTTTCCTCTTCAAGTAGCCCAAGGCACAGACTGTGGAAAAGCACTTTCATTGAGAGGGGTTGCCAAGCTTCTAAGAAATTACGAGTTTCCGAAATACCAGCAAATATTTTTTCACCCAATCTAGATGATACATGGTGGTAATGATCAGTACACAAATCCAACTTGGCTCACCAAATTTTGTTCTTCTAGGTTGAAGCGTTCTTCTACAGTAGCAGTTTTTATATTTAGGTTTCCCTCTGTTCTCTCCTATATAGATAGATGAATTTGGAACTCGAAATCCAACATGGATTGTAGTAGCTCTTTGAAACTTGAAAAAGTAAAGGAGTTCTCAGTTTTGTCTCTATGGTTTGGTTCTTCTTCAAGTAGCCCTAGGCACAGACTTTGGAAAAGCACTTTCACTTAGAGGGTTTGCCAAGCTTCTAAGAAATTACGATTTTCTGAAATACCAGCAAATAGTTTTTCAACCAATCTTGATGATACTTGGTGGTAATGATCAGTACACAAATCCCACTTGGCTCAAAAAATTTTGTTCTTCTAGGTTGAAGCTTTCGTCTACAGTAGCATTTTTTATATTTAGGTTTCCCTCTGTTCTCTCCTATATAGATAGATGAATTTGGAACTCTAAATTCAACATGGTTTGTAGTAGCTCTTTTAAACTTGACAATATAAAGGAGTTCTCAGATTTGTCTCTATGGTTTGTTTCCTGTTCAAGTAGCCCTAGGCACAGACTGTGGAAAAGCACTTTCATTGAGAGGGGTTGCCAAGCTTCTAAGAAATAACAAGTTTCCGAAATACCAGCAAATATTTTTTCACCCAATCTTGATGATACTTGTTGGTAATGATCAGTACACAAATCCCACTTGGCTCACGAAATTTTGTTCTTCTAGTTTGAAGCTTTCGTCTACAGTAGCATTTTTTATATTTAGGTTTCCCTCTGTTCTCTCCTATATAGATAGATGAATTTGGAACTCTAAATTCAACATGGTTTGTAGTAGCTTTTTGAAACTTGACAAAATAAAGGAGTTCTCAGATTTGTCTCTATGGTTTGTTTTCTCTTCAAGTAGCCCTAGGCACAGACTGTGGAAAAGCACTTTCATTAAGAGGGGTTGCCAAACTTCTAAGAAATTACAAGTTTTCGAAATACCAGCAAATATTTTTTCACCCAATCTTGATGATACTTGGTGGTAATGATCAGTACACAAATCCCACTTGGCTCACGAAATTTTGTTTTTCGAGTTTGAAGCTTTAGTCTACAGTAGCAGTTTTTATATTTAGGTTTCCCTTGTTCTCTCCTATATAGATAGATGAATTTGGAACTCTAAATTCAACATGGTTTGTAGTAGCTCTTTGAAACTTGACAAAATAAAGGAGTTCTCAGTTTTGTCTCTATGGTTTGTTTCCTCTTCAAGTAGCCCTAGGCACAGACTGTGGAAAGTACTTTCATTGAGAGGGGTTGCCAAGCTTCTAAGAATTAACGAGTTTAGGAATACCAGCAAATATTTTTTCACCCAATCTTGATGATACTTGGTGGTAATGATCAGTACACAAATCCCACTTGGCTCACCAAATTTTGTTCTTCTAGGTTAAAGCTTTCGTCTACAGTAGCAGTTTTTATATTTAGTTTTCCCTCTGTTCTCTAATATATAGATAGATGAATTTGGAACACTAAATTCAACATGGTTTGTAGTAGCTCTTTTAAACTTGACAAAATAAAGGAGTTCTCAGTTTTGTCTCTATGGTTTGTTTCCTCTTCAAGTAGCCCTAGGCACAGACTGTGGAAAAGCACTTTCATTGAGAGGGGTTGCCAAGCTTCTAAGAAATAACGAGTTTCCGAAATACCAGCAAATATTTTTTCACCCAATCTTGATGATACTTGGTGGTAATGATCAGTACAAAAATCCAACTTGGCTCACGAAATTTTGTTCTTCTAGTTTGAAGCTTTCGTCTACAGTAGCAGTTTTTATATTTAGGTTTCCCTCTGTTCTCTCCTATATAGATAGATGAATTTGGAACTCTAAATTCAACATGGTTTGTAGTAGCTCTTTGAAACTTGAGAAAATAAAGGAGTTCTCAGTTTTGTCTCTATGGTTTGTTTCCTCTTCTAGTAGCCCAAGGCACAGACTGTGGAAAGCATTTTCATTTAGAGGGGTTGCCAAGCTTCTAAGAAATAACGAGTTTCCGAAATACCAGCAAATATTTTTTAACCCAATCTTGATGATACTTGGTGGTAATGATCAGTACACAAGTCCCACTTGGCTCACAAAATTTTTTTCTTCTAGGTTGAAGCGTTTGTCGACAATAGCAGTTCTTATATTTAGGTTTCCCTCTGTTCTCTCCTATATAGATAGATGAATTTGGAACTCTAAATCCAACATGGTTTGTAGTAGCTCTTTGAAACTTGACAAAATAAAGGAGTTCTCAGTTTTGTCTCTATGGTTTGTTTACTCTTCAAGTAGCCCTAGTCACAGACGGTGGAAAGCACTTTCATTGAGATGGGTTGTCAAGTTTATAAGAAATAACAAGTTTCCGAAATACCAGCAAATATTTTTTAACCCAATCTTGATGATACTTGGTGGTAATGATCAGTACACAAATCATACTTGGCTCACCAAATTTTGTCCTTCTAGGTTGAAACGTTCGTCTACAGTAGCAGTTTGTATATTTAGGTTTTCCTCTGTTCTCTCCTATATAGATACATGAATTTGGAACTCGAAATCCAACATGGATTGTAGTAGCTCTTTGAAACTTGAAAAAGTAAAGGAGTTCTCAGTTTTGTCTCTATGGTTTGGTTCTTCTTCAAGTAGCCCTAGGCACAGACTGTGGAAAAGCACTTTCACTTAGAGGGTTTGCCAAGCTTCTAAGAAATTACGAGTTTCCGAAATACCAGCAAATATTTTTTCACCCAATCTTGATGATACTTGGTGGTAATGATCAGTACCCAAATCCCACTTGGCTCACCAAATTTTGTTCTTCTAGAATGAAGCATTCGTCTACAGTAGCAGTTTTTATATTTCGTTCCCCTCTCTTCTCTCCTATATAGATAGATGAATTTGGAACTCTAAATCCAGCATGGTTTGTAGTAGCTCTTTGAAACTTGACAAAATAAAGAACTTCCCTGTTTTGTCTCTATGGTTTGTTTCCTCTTCAAGTAGCCCTAGGAACAGACAGTGGAAAAGCACTTTCATTGAGATGGGTTGCCAAGCTTCTAAGAAATATCGAGTTTCCGAAATACCAGCAAATATTTTTTCACCCAAACTTGATGATACTTGGTGGTAATGATCAGTACACAAATCCCACTTGGCTCACCAAATTTTGTTCTTCTAGGTTGAAGCTTTCGTCTACAGTAGCATTTTTTATATTTAGGTTTCCCTCTGTTCTCTCCTATATAGATAGATGAATTTGGAACTCTAAATTCAACATGGTTTGTAGTAGCTCTTTTAAACTTGACAAAAAAAAGGAGTTCTCAGATTTGTCTCTATGGTTTGTTTCCTCTTCAAGTAGCCCTAGGCACAGACTGTGGAAAAGCACTTTCATTAAGATGGGTTGCAAAACTTCTAAGAAATTACGAGTTTTTGAAATACCAGCAAATATTTTTTCACCCAATCTTGATGATATTTGGTGGTAATGATCAGTACACAAATCATACTTGGCTCACGAAATTTTGTTCTTCGAGTTTGAAGCTTTCGTCTACAGTAGCAGTTTTTATATTTACGTTTCCCTCTGTTGTCTCCTATATAGGTAGATGAATTTGGAACTCTAAATTCAACATGGTTTGTAGTAGCTCTTTGAAACTTGAGAAAATAAAGGAGTTCTCAGTTTTGTCTCTATGGTTTGTTTCCTCTTCAAGTAGCCCTAGGCACAGACTGTGGAAAGCACTTTCATTGAGAGGGGTTGCCAAGCTTCTAAGAAATTACGAGTTTCCGAAATACCAGCAAATATTTTTTCACCCAATCTTGATGATACTTGGTGGTAATGATCAGTACACAAATCATACTTGGCTCACGAAATTTTGTTCTTCGAGTTTGAAGCTTTCGTCTACAGTAGCAGTTTTTATATTTACGTTTCCCTCTGTTGTCTCCTATATAGGTAGATGAATTTGGAACTCTAAATTCAACATGGTTTGTAGTAGCTCTTTGAAACTTGAGAAAATAAAGGAGTTCTCAGTTTTGTCTCTATGGTTTGTTTCCTCTTCAAGTAGCCCTAGGCACAGACTGTGGAAAGCACTTTCATTGAGAGGGGTTGCCAAGCTTCTAAGAAATTACGAGTTTCCGAAATACCAGCAAATATTTTTTCACCCAATCTTGATGATACTTGGTGGTAATGATCAGTACCCAAGTCCTACTTGGCTCAACAAATTTTGTTCTTCTAGGATGAAGCATTCGTTTACAGTAGCAGTTTTTATATTTAGGTTTCCCTCTGTTCTCTCCTATATAGATAGATGAATTTGGAACTCGAAATCCATCATGGTTTGTAGTAGCTCTTTGAAACTTGACAAAATAAAGAACTTCTCTGTTTTGTCTCTATGGTTTGTTTCCTTTTCAAGTAGCCCTAGGAAGAGAATGTGGAAAAGCACTTTCATTGAGATGGGTTGCAAAGCTTCTAAGAAATATCGAGTTTCCGAAATACCAGCATATATTTTTTCACCCAAACTTGATGATACTTTGTGGTAATGATCAGTACACAAATCCCACTTGGCTCACCAAATTTTGTTCTTCTAGGTAGAAGCTTTCTTCTACAGTAGCATTCTTTATATTTAGGTTTCCCTCTGTTCTCTCCTATATAGATAGATGAATTTGGAACTTTAAATTCAACATGGTTTGTAGTAGCTCTTTTAGACTTGACAAAATAAAGGAGTTCTCAGTTATGTCTCTATGGTTTGTTTCCTCTTAAAGTAGCTCTATTCACAGACTGTGGAAAGCACTTTCATTGAGAGGGGTTGCCAAGCTTCTAAGAAATAACGAGTTTCCGAAATACCAGCAAATATTTTTTCACCCAAACTTGATAATACTTGGTGGTAATGATCAGTACACAAGTCCCACTTGGCTCACCAAATTTTGTTCTTCTAGGTTGAAGCGTTCGTCGACAGTAGCAGTTTTTATATTTAGGTTTCACTCTGTTCTCTCCTATATAAACAGATGAATTTGGAACTCTAAATCCAACATGGTTTGTAGTAGCTCTTTGAAACTTGACAAAATAAAGGAGTTCTCAGATTTGTCTCTATGGTTTGTTTCCTGTTCAAGTAGCCCTAGGCACAGACTGTGGAAAAGCACTTTCATTGAGATTGGTTGCCAATCTTCTAAGAAATAACGAGTTTCCGAAATACCAGCAAATATTTTTTCACCCAATCTTGATGATACTTGGTGGTAATGATCAGTACACAAATCCCACTTGGCTCATGAAATTTTGTTCTTCTAGTTTGAAGCTTTCGTCTACAGTAGCAGTTTTTATATTTAGGTTTCCCTCTTTTCTCTCCTATATAGATAGATGAATTTGGAACTCTAAATTCAACATTTTTTGTAGTAGCTCTTTGAAACGTGACAAAATAAAGGAGTTCTCAGTTTTGTCTCTATGGTTTGTTTACTCTTCAAGTAGCCCTAGTCACAGACGGTGGAAAGCACTTTCATTGAGATGGGTTGTCAAGTTTATAAGAAATAACAAGTTTCGGAAATACCAGCAAATATTTTTTAACCCAATCTTGATGATACTTGGTGGTAATGATCAGTACACAAATCATACTTGGCTCACCAAATTTTGTCCTTCTAGGTTGAAACTTTCGTCTACAGTAGCAGTTTGTATATTTAGGTTTCCCTCTGTTCTCTCCTATATAGATAGATGAATTTGGAACTCTAAATACAACATGGTTTGTAGTAGCTCTATGAAACTTGACAAAATAAAGGAGTTCTCAGTTTTGTCTCTATGGTTTGTTTCCTCTTCAAGTAGCCCTAGGCACAGACTGTGGAAAAGCACTTTCATTAAGAGGGGTTGCAAAACTTCTAAGAAATTACGAGTTTTCGAAATACCAGCAAATATTTTTTCACCCAATCTTGATGATACTTGGTGGTAATGATCAGTACACAAATCCCACTTGGCTCACGAAATTTTGTTCTTCGAGTTTGAAGCTTTAGTCTACAGTAGCAGTTTTTATATTTAGGTTTCCCTCTGTTCTCTCCTATATAGATAGATGAATTTGGAACTCTAAATTCAACATGGTTTGTAGTAGCTTTTGAAACTTGACAAAATAAAGGAGTTCTCAGTTTTGTCTCTATGGTTTGTTTCCTCTTCAAGTAGCCCTAGGCACAGACTGTGGAAAGCACTTTCATTGAGAGGGGTTGCCAAGCTTCTACGAAATAACGAGTTTCCGAAATACCAGCCAATATTTTTTCACCCAATCTTGATAATACTTGGTGGTAATGATCAGTACACAAATCCCACTTGGCTCACCAAATTTTGTTCTTCTAGGTTGAAGCGTTCTTCGACAGTAGCAGTTTTTATATTTATAGTTCACCCTGTTCTCTCATATATAGATAGATGAATTTGGAACTCTAAATCCAACATGGTTTGTAGTAGCTCTTTGAAACTTGAAAAAATAAAGGAGTTCTGAGTTTTCTCTCTATGGTTTGTTTCCTCTTCAAGTAGCCCTAGGCACAGACTGTGGAAAAGCACTTTCATTGAGAGTGGTTGCCAGGCTTCTAAGATTACAAGTTTCCGAAATACCAGCAAATATTTTTTCACCCAATCTTGATGATACTTGGTGGTAATGATCAGTATACAGATCCCAATTGGCTCACCAAATTTTGTTCTTCTAGGTTGAAGCGTTCGTCTACAGTAGCAGTTTTTATATTTAGGTTTCCCTCTGTTCTCTCCTATATAGATAGATGAATTTGGAACTCTAAATCCAACATGGTTTGTAGTAGCTCTTTGAAACTTGACAAAATACAGGAGTTCTCAGTTTTGTCTCTATGGTTTGTTTCCTCTTCAAGTAGCCCTAGGCACAGACTGTGGAAAAGAAATTTCATTGAGATGGGTTGCCAAACTTCTAAGAATTAACGAGTTTAGGAAATACCAGCAAATATTTTTTCACCCAATCTTGATGATACTTGGTGGTAATGATGAGTACACAAATCCCACTTGGCTCACGAAATTTTGTTCTTTTAGTTTGAAGCTTTCGTCTACAGTAGCAGTTTTTATATTTAGGTTTCCCTCTTTTCTCTCCTATATAGATAGATGAATTTGGAACTCTAAATTCAACATGGTTTGTAGTAGCTCTTTGAAACTTGACAAAATAAAGGAGTTCTCATTTTTGTCTCTATGGTTTGTTTACTCTTCAAGTAGCCCTAGTCACAGACGGTGGAAAGCACTTTCATTGAGATGGGTTGTCAAGTTTATAAGAAATAACAAGTTTCCGAAATACCAGCAAATATTTTTTAACCCAATCTTGATGATACTTGGTGGTAATGATCAGTACACAAATCATACTTGGATCACCAAATTTTGTCCTTCTAGGTTGAAACGTTCGTCTACAGTAGCAGTTTGTATATTTAGGTTTTCCTCTGTTCTCTCCTATATAGATAGATAAATTTGGAACTCTAAATCCAACATGGTTTGTAGTAGCTCTTTGAAACTTGACAAAATAAAGGAGTTCTCAGTTTTGTCTCTATGGTTTGTTTCCTCTTCAAGTAGCCCAAGGCACAGACTGTGGAAAAGCACTTTCATTGAGAGGGGTTGCCAAGCTTCTAAGAAATTACGAGTTTCCGAAATACCAGCATATATTTTTTCACCCAATCTAGATGATACATGGTGGTAATGATCAGTACACAAATCCAACTTGGCTCACCAAATTTTGTTCTTCTAGGTTGAAGCGTTCTTCTACAGTAGCAGTTTTTATATTTAGGTTTCCCTCTGTTCTCTCCTATATAGATAGATGAATTTGGAACTCGAAATCCAACATGGATTGTAGTAGCTCTTTGAAACTTGAAAAAGTAAAGGAGTTCTCAGTTTTGTCTCTATGGTTTGGTTCTTCTTCAAGTAGCCCTAGGCACAGACTGTGGAAAAGCACTTTCACTTAGAGGGTTTGCCAAGCTTCTAAGAAATTACGAGTTTTCGAAATACCAGCAAATATTTTTTCACCCAATCTTGATGATACTTGGTGGTAATGATCAGTACCCAAATCCCACTTGGCTCACCAAATTTTGTTCTTCTAGAATGAAGCATTCGTCTACAGTAGCAGTTTTTTTATTTCGTTCCCCTCTCTTCTCTCCTATATAGATAGATGAATTTGGAACTCTAAATCCAGCATGGTTTGTAGTAGCTCTTTGAAACTTGACAAAATAAAGAACTTCCCTGTTTTGTCTCTATGGTTTGTTTCCTCTTCAAGTAGCCCTAGGAACAGACAGTGGAAAAGCACTTTCATTGAGATGGGTTGCCAAGCTTCTAAGAAATATCGAGTTTCCGCAATACCAGCAAATATTTTTTCACCCAAACTTGATGATACTTGGTGGTAATGATCAGTACACAAATCCCACTTGGCTCACCAAATTTTGTTCTTCTAGGTTGAAGCTTTCGTCTACAGTAGCATTTTTTATATTTAGGTTTCCCTCTGTTCTCTCCTATATAGTTAGATGAATTTGGAACTCTAAATTCAACATGGTTTGTAGTAGCTCTTTTAAACTTGACAAAATAAAGGAGGTCTCAGTTTTGTCTCTATGGTTTGTTTCCTCTTAAAGTAGCTCTATTCACAGACTGTGGAAAGCACTTTCATTGAGAGGGGTTGCCAAGCTTCTAAGAAAAAACGAGTTTCCGAAATACCAGCAAATATTTTTTCACCCAATCTTGATAATACTTGGTGGTAAAGATCAGTACACAAGTCCCACTTGGCTCACCAAATTTTGTTCTTCTAGGTTGAAGCGTTCGTCGACAGTAGCAGTTTTTATATTTAGGTTTCACTCTGTTCTCTCCTATATAAATAGATGAATTTGGAACTCTAAATCCAACATGGTTTGTAGTAGCTCTTTGAAACTTTACAAAATAAAGGAGTTCTCAGATTTGTCTCTATGGTTTGTTTCCTGTTCAAGTATCCCTAGGCACAGACTGTGGAAAAGCACTTTCATTGAGATTGGTTGCCAATCTTCTAAGAAATAACGAGTTTCCGAAATACCAGCAAATATTTTTTCACCCAATCTTGATGATACTTGGTGGTAATGATCAGTACACAAATCCCACTTGGCTCACGAAATTTTGTTTTTCTAGTTTGAAGCTTTCGTCTACAGTAGCAGTTTTTATATTTAGGTTTCCCTCTTTTCTCTCCTATATAGATAGATGAATTTGGAACTCTAAATTCAACATGGTTTGTAGTAGCTCTTTGAAACTTGACAAAATAAAGGAGTTCTCAGTTTTGTCTCTATGGTTTGTTTACTCTTCAAGTAGCCCTAGTCACAGACGGTGGAAAGCACTTTCATTGAGATGGGTTGTCAAGTTTATAAGAAATAACAAGTTTCCGAAATACCAGCAAATATTTTTTAACCCAATCTTGATGATACTTGGTGGTAATGATCAGTACACAAATCATACTTGGTTCACCAAATTTTGTCCTTCTAGGTTGAAACGTTCGTCTACAGTAGCAGTTTGTATATTTAGGTATCCCTCTGTTCTCTCCTATATAGATAGATAAATTTGGAACTCTAAATCCAACATGGTTTGTAGTAGCTCTTTGAAACTTGACAAAATAAAGGAGTTCTCAGTTTTGTCTCTATTGTTTGTTTCCTCTTCAAGTAGCCCAAGGCACAGACTGTGGAAAAGCACTTTCACTTAGAGGGTTTGCCAAGCTTCTAAGAAATTACGATTTTCTGAAATACCAGCAAATATTTTTTCACCCAATCTTGATGATACTTGGTGGTAATGATCAGTACACAAATCCCACTTGGCTCAAAAAATTTTGTTCTTCTAGGTTGAAGCTTTCGTCTACAGTAGCATTTTTTATATTTAGGTTTCCCTCTGTTCTCTCCTATATAGATAGATGAATTTGGAACTCTAATTTCAACATGGTTTGTAGTAGCTCTTTTAAACTTGACAATATAAAGGAGTTCTCAGATTTGTCTCTATGGTTTGTTTCCTGTTCAAGTAGCCCTAGGCACAGACTGTGGAAAAGCACTTTCATTGAGAGGGGTTGCCAAGCTTCTAAGAAATAACGAGTTTCCGAAATACCAGCAAATATTTTTTCACCCAATCTTGATGATACTTGTTGGTAATGATCAGTACACAAATCCCACTTGGCTCACGAAATTTTGTTCTTCTAGTTTGAAGCTTTCGTTTACAGTAGCATTTTTTATATTTAGGTTTCCCTCTGTTCTCTCCTATATAGATAGATGAATTTGGAACTCTAAATTCAACATGGTTTGTAGTAGCTTTTTGAAACTTGACAAAATAAAGGAGTTCTCAGATTTGTCTCTATGGTTTGTTTTCTCTTCAAGTAGCCCTAGGCACAGACTGTGGAAAAGCACTTTCATTAAGAGGGGTTGCAAAACTTCTAAGAAATTACGAGTTTTCGAAATACCAGCAAATATTTTTTCACCCATTCTTGATGATACTTGGTGGTAATGATCAGTACACAAATCCCACTTGGCTCACGAAATTTTGTTTTTCGAGTTTGAAGCTTTAGTCTACAGTAGCAGTTTTTATATTTAGGTTTCCCTTGTTCTCTCCTATATAGATAGATGAATTTGGAACTCTAAATTCAACATGGTTTGTAGTAGCTCTTTGAAACTTGACAAAATAAAGGAGTTCTCAGTTTTGTCTCTATGGTTTGTTTCCTCTTCAAGTAGCCCTAGGCACAGACTGTGGAAAGCACTTTCATTGAGAGGGGTTGCCAAGCTTCTAAGAATTAACGAGTTTAGGAAATACCAGCAAATATTTTTTCACCCAATCTTGATGATACTTGGTGGTAATGATCAGTACACTAATCCCACTTGGCTCACCAAATTTTGTTCTTCTAGGTTAAAGCTTTCGTCTACAGTAGCAGTTTTTATATTTAGTTTTCCCTCTGTTCTCTAATATATAGATAGATGAATTTGGAACACTAAATTCAACATGGTTTGTAGTAGCTCTTTTAAACTTGACAAAATAAAGGAGTTCTCAGTTTTGTCTCTATGGTTTGTTTCCTCTTCAAGTAGCCCTAGGCACAGACTGTGGAAAAGCACTTTCATTGAGAGGGGTTGCCAAGCTTCTAAGAAATAACGAGTTTCCGAAATACCAGCAAATATTTTTTCACCCAATCTTGATGATACTTGGTGGTAATGATCAGTACACAAATCCCACTTGGCTCACGAAATTTTGTTCTTCTAGTTTGAAGCTTTCGTCTACAGTAGCAGTTTTTATATTTAGGTTTCCCTCTGTTCTCTCCTATATAGATAGATGAATTTGGAACTCTAAATTCAACATGGTTTGTAGTAGCTTTTTGAAACTTGACAAAATAAAGGAGTTCTCAGTTTTGTCTCTATGGTTTGTTTCCTCTTCTCGTAGCCCTAGGCACAGACTGTGGAAAGCATTTTCATTTAGAGGGGTTGCCAAGCTTCTAAGAAATAACGAGTTTCCGAAATACCAGCAAATATTTTTTAACCCAATCTTGATGATACTTGGTGGTAATGATCAGTACACAAGTCCCACTTGGCTCACAAAATTTTGTTCTTCTAGTTTGAAGCTTTCGTCTACAGTAGCAGTTTTTATATTTAGGTTTCCCTTGTTCTCTCCTATATAGATAGATGAATTTGGAACTCTAAATTCAACATGGTTTGTAGTAGCTCTTTGAAACTTGACAAAATAAAGGAGTTCTCAGTTTTGTCTCTATGGTTTGTTTCCTCTTCAAGTAGCCCTAGGCACAGACTGTGGAAAGCACTTTCATTGAGAGGGGTTGCCAAGCTTCTAAGAATTAACGAGTTTAGGAAATACCAGCAAATATTTTTTCACCCAATCTTGATGATACTTGGTGGTAATGATCAGTACACAAATCCCACTTGGCTCACCAAATTTTGTTCTTCTAGGTTAAAGCTTTCGTCTACAGTAGCAGTTTTTATATTTAGTTTTCCCTCTGTTCTCTAATATATAGATAGATGAATTTGGAACACTAAATTCAACATGGTTTGTAGTAGCTCTTTTAAACTTGACAAAATAAAGGAGTTCTCAGTTTTGTCTCTATGGTTTGTTTCCTCTTCAAGTAGCCCTAGGCACAGACTGTGGAAAAGCACTTTCATTGAGAGGGGTTGCCAAGCTTCTAAGAAATAACGAGTTTCCGAAATACCAGCAAATATTTTTTCACCAAATCTTGATGATACTTGGTGGTAATGATCAGTACACAAATCCCACTTGGCTCACGAAATTTTGTTCTTTTAGTTTGAAGCTTTCGTCTACAGTAGCAGTTTTTATATTTAGGTTTCCCTCTGTTCTCTCCTATATAGATAGATGAATTTGGAACTCTAAATTCAACATGGTTTGTAGTAGCTCTTTGAAACTTGACAAAATAAAGGAGTTCTCAGTTTTGTCTCTATGGTTTGTTTCCTCTTCTCGTAGCCCTAGGCACAGACTGTGGAAAGCATTTTCATTTAGAGGGGTTGCCAAGCTTCTAAGAAATAACGAGTTTCCGAAATACCAGCAAATATTTTTTCACCCAATCTTGATGATACTTGGTGGTAATGATCAGTACACAAGTCCCACTTGGCTCACAAAATTTTTTTCTTCTAGGTTGAAGCGTTTGTCAACAATAGCAGTTCTTATATTTAGGTTTCCCTCTGTTCTCTCCTATATAGATAGATGAATTTGGAACTCTAAATCCAACATGGTTTGTAGTAGCTCTTTGAAACTTGACAAAATAAAGGAGTTCTCAGATTTGTCTCTATGGTTTGTTTCCTGTTCAAGTAGCCCTAGGCACAGACTGTGGAAAAGCACTTTCAATGAGATTGGTTGCCAATCTTCTAAGAAATAACGAGTTTCCGAAATACCAGCAAATATTTTTTCACCCAATCTTGATGATACTTGGTGGTAATGATCAGTACACAAATCCCACTTGGCTCACGAAATTTTGTTCTTGTAGTTTGAAGCTTTCGTCTACAGTAGCAGTTTTTATATTTAGGTTTCCCTCTTTTCTCTCCTATATAGATAGATGAATTTGGAACTCTAAATTCAACATGGTTTGTAGTATCTCTTTGAAACTTGACAAAATAAAGGAGTTCTCAGTTTTGTCTCTATGGTTTGTTTACTCTTCAAGTAGCCCTAGTCACAGACGGTGGAAAGCACTTTCATTGAGATGGGTTGTCAAGTTTATAAGAAATAACAAGTTTCCGAAATACCAGCAAATATTTTTTAACCCAATCTTGATGATACTTGGTGGTAATGATCAGTACACAAATCATACTTGTCTCACCAAATTTTGTTCTTCTAGGCTGAAACGTTCGTCTACAATAGCAGTTTGTATATTTAGGTTTTCCTCTGTTCTCTCCTATATAGATATATGAATTTGGAACTCTAAATCCAACATGGTTTGTAGTAGCTCTTTGAAACTTGACAAAATAAAGGAGTTCTCAGTTTTGTCTCTATGGATTGTTTCCTCTTCAAGTAGCCCAATTCACAGACTGTGGAAAAGCACTTTCATTGAGAGGGGTTGCCAAGCTTCTAAGAAATTACGAGTTTCCGAAATACCAGTAAATATTTTTTCACCCAATCTAGATGATACATGGTGGTAATGATCAGTACACAAATCCCACTTGGCTCATGAATTTTTGTTCTTCGAGTTTGAAGCTTTAGTCTACAGTAGCAGTTTTTATATTTAGGTTTCCCTCTGTTCTCTCCTATATAGATAGATGAATTTGGAACTCTAAATTCAACATGGTTTGTAGTAGCTCTTGGAAACTTGACAAAATAAAGGAGTTCTCAGTTTTGTCTCTGTGGTTTGTTTCCTCTTCAAGTAGCCCTAGGCACAGACTGTGGAAAAGCATTTTCATTGAGAGGGGTTGCCAAGCTTCTAAGAAATAACGAGTTTCCGAAATACCAGCAAATATTTTTTCACCCAATCTTGATAATACTTGGTGGTAATGATCAGTACACAAGTCCCACTTGGCTCACAAAATTTTTTTCTTCTAGGTTGAAGCGTTCGTCGACAGTAGCAGTTTTTATATTTAGGTTTCACTCTGTTCTCTCCTATATAAATAGATGAATTTGGAACTCTAAATCCAACATGGTTTGTAGTAGCTCTTTGAAACTTGACAAAATAAAGGAGTTCTCAGATTTGTCTCTATTGTTTGTTTCTTCTTCAAGTAGCCCTAGGCACAGACTGTGCAAAAGCATTTTCATTGAGAGGGGTTGCCAAGCTTCTAAGAAATTACGAGTTTTCAAAATACCAGCAAATATTTTTTCACCCAATCTTGATGATACTTGGTGGTAATGATCAGTACACAAATCCCACTTGGCTCACGAAATTTTGTTCTTCGAGTTTGAAGCTTTCGTCTACAGTAGCAGTTTTATATTTAGGTTTCCCTCTGTTGTCTCCTATATAGGTAGATGAATTTGGAACTCTAAATTCAACATGGTTTGTAGTAGCTCTTTGAAACTTGAGAAAATAAAGGAGTTCTCAGTTTTGTCTCTATGGTTTGTTTCCTCTTCAAGTAGCCCTAGGCACAGACTGTGGAAAGCACTTTCATTGAGAGGGGTTGCCAAGCTTCTAAGAAATTACGAGTTTCCGAAATACCAGCAAATATTTTTTCACCCAATCTTGATGATACTTGGTGGTAATGATCAGTACCCAAGTCCTACTTGGCTCAACAAATTTTGTTCTTCTAGGATGAAGCATTCGTTTACAGTAGCAGTTTTTATATTTAGGTTTCCCTCTGTTCTCTCCTATATAGATAGATGAATTTGGAACTCGAAATCCATCATGGTTTGTAGTAGCTCTTTGAAACTTGACAAAATAAAGAACTTCTCTGTTTTGTCTCTATGGTTTGTTTCCTTTTCAAGTAGCCCCAGGAAAGAGAATGTGGAAAAAGCACTTTCATTGAGATGGGTTGCAAAGCTTCTAAGAAATATCGAGTTTCCGAAATACCAGCATATATTTTTTAACCCAAACTTGATGATACTTTGTGGTAATGATCAGTACACAAATCCCACTTGGCTCACCAAATTTTGTTCTTCTAGGTTGAAGCTTTCATCTACAGTACCATTTTTTATATTTAGGTTTCCCTCTGTTCTCTCCTATATAGATAGATGAATTTGGAACTTTAAATTCAACATGGTTTGTAGTAGCTCTTTTAGACTTGACAAAATAAAGGAGTTCTCAGTTTTGTCTCTATGGTTTGTTTCCTCTTAAAGTAGCTCTATTCACAGACTGTGGAAAGCACTTTCATTGAGAGGGGTTGCCAAGCTTCTAAGAAATAACGAGTTTCCGAAATACCAGCAAATATTTTTTCACCCAAACTTGATAATACTTGGTGGTAATGATCAGTACACAAGTCCCACTTGGCTCACCAAATTTTGTTCTTCTAGGTTGAAGCGTTCGTCGACAGTAGCAGTTTTTATATTTAGGTTTCACTCTGTTCTCTCCTATATAAACAGATGAATTTGGAACTCTAAATCCAACATGGTTTGTAGTAGCTCTTTGAAACTTGACAAAATAAAGGAGTTCTCAGATTTGTCTCTATGGTTTGTTTCCTGTTCAAGTAGCCCTAGGCACAGACTGTGGAAAAGCACTTTCATTGAATTGGTTGCCAATCTTCTAAGAAATAACGAGTTTCCGAAATACCAGCAAATATTTTTTCACCCAATCTTGATGATACTTGGTGGTAATGATCAGTACACAAATCCCACTTGGCTCACGAAATTTTGTTCTTCTAGTTTGAAGCTTTCGTCTACAGTAGCAGTTTTTATATTTAGGTTTCCCTCTTTTCTCTCCTATATAGATAGATGAATTTGGAACTCTAAATTCAACATTTTTTGTAGTAGCTCTTTGAAACGTGACAAAATAAAGGAGTTCTCAGTTTTGTCTCTATGGTTTGTTTACTCTTCAAGTAGCCCTAGTCACAGACGGTGGAAAGCACTTTCATTGAGTTGGGTTGTCAAGTTTATAAGAAATAACAAGTTTCCGAAATACGAGCAAATATTTTTTCAACCAAACTTGATGATACTTGGTGGTAATGATCAGTACACAAATCATACTTGGCTCACCAAATTTTGTCCTTCTAGGTTGAAAAGTTCGTCTACAGTAGCAGTTTGTATATTTAGGTTTCCCTCTGTTCTCTCCTATATAGATAGATGAATTTGGACCTCTAAATACAACATGGTTTGTAGTAGCTCTATGAAACTTGACAGAATAAAGGAGTTCTCAGTTTTGTCTCTATGGTTTGTTTCCTCTTCAAGTAGCCCTAGGCACAGACTGTGGAAAAGCACTTTCATTAAGAGGGGTTGCAAAACTTCTAAGAAATTACGAGTTTTTGAAATACCAGCAAATATTTTTTCACCCAATCTTGATGATACTTGGTGGTAATGATCAGTACACAAATCCCACTTGGCTCACGAAATTTTGTTCTTCGAGTTTGAAGCTTTAGTCTACAGTAGCAGTTTTTATATTTAGGTTTCCCTCTGTTCTCTCCTATATAGATAGATGAATTTGGAACTCTAAATTCAACATGGTTTGTAGTAGCTTTTGAAACTTGACAAAATAAAGGAGTTCTCAGTTTTGTCTCTATGGTTTGTTTCCTCTTCAAGTAGCCCTAGGCACAGACTGTTTAAAGCACTTTCATTGAGAGGGGTTGCCAAGCTTCTACGAAATAACGAGTTTCCGAAATACCAGCCAATATTTTTTCACCCAACCTTGATAATACTTGGTGGTAATGATCAGTACACAAATCCCACTTGGCTCACCAAATTTTTTTCTTCTAGGTTGAAGCGTTCTTCGACAGTAGCAGTTTTTATATTTATAGTTCACCCTGTTCTCTCATATATAGATAGATGAATTTGGAACTCTAAATCCAACATGGTTTGTAGTAGCTCTTTGAAACTTGAAAAAATAAAGGAGTTCTCAGTTTTCTCTCTATGGTTTGTTTCCTCTTCTAGTAGCCCTAGGCACAGACTGTGGAAAAGCACTTTCATTGAGAGTGGTTGCCAGGCTTCTAAGATTACAAGTTTCCGAAATACCAGCAAATATTTTTTCACCCAATCTTGATGATACTTGGTGGTAATGATCAGTATACAGATCCCAATTGGCTCACCAAATTTTGTTCTTCTAGGTTTAAGCGTTCGTCTACAGTAGCAGTTTTTATATTTAGGTTTCCCTCTGTTCTCTCCTATATAGATAGATGAATTTGGAACTCTAAATCCAACATGGTTTGTAGTAGCTCTTTGAAACTTGACAAAATACAGGAGTTCTCAGTTTTGTCTCTATGGTTTGTTTCCTCTTCAAGTAGCCCTAGGCACAGACTGTGGAAAAGCACTTTCATTGAGATGGGTTGCCAAGCTTCTAAGAATTAACGAGTTTAGGAAATACCAGCAAATATTATTTCACCCAATCTTGATGATACCTGGTGGTAATGATGAGTACACAAATCCCACTTGGCTCACGAAATTTTGTTCTTCTAGTTTGAAGCTTTCGTCTACAGTAGCAGTTTTTATATTTAGGTTTCCCTCTTTTCTCTCCTATATAGATAGATGAATTTGGAACACTAAATTCAACATGGTTTGTAGTAGCTCTTTGAAACTTGACAAAATAAAGGAGTTCTCAGTTTTGTCTCTATTTTTTGTTTACTCTTCAAGTAGCCCTAGTCACAGACGGTGGAAAGCACTTTCATTGAGATGGATTGTCAAGTTTATAAGAAATAACAAGTTTCCGAAATACCAGCAAATATTTTTTAACCCAATCTTGATGATACTTGGTGGTAATGATCAGTACACAAATCATACTTGGCTCACCAAATTTTGTCCTTCTAGGTTGAAACGTTCGTCTACAGTAGCAGTTTGTATATTTAGGTTTTCCTCTGTTCTCTCCTATATAGATAGATAAATTTGGAACTCTAAATCCAACATGGTTTGTAGTAGCTCTTTGAAACTTGACAAAATAAAGGAGTTCTCAGTTTTGTCTCTATGGTTTGTTTCCTCTTCAAGTAGCCCAAGGCACAGACTGTGGAAAAGCACTTTCATTGAGAGGGGTTGCCAAGCTTCTAAGAAATTACGATTTTCCGAAATACCAGCAAATATTTTTTCACCCAATCTAGATGATACATGGTGGTAATGATCAGTACACAAATCCCACTTGGCTAAACAAATTTTGTTCTTCTAGGTTGAAGCGTTCTTCTACAGTAGCAGTTTTTATATTTAGGTTTCCCTCTGTTCTCTCCTATATAGATAGATGAATTTGGAACTCGAAATCCAACATGGATTGTAGTAGCTCTTTGAAACTTGAAAAAGTAAAGGAGTTCTCAGTTTTGTCTCTATGGTTTGGTTCTTCTTCAAGTAGCCCTAGGCACAGACCGTGGAAAAGCACTTTCACTTAGAGGGTTTGCCAAGCTTCTAAGAAATTACGAGTTTCCGAAATACCAGCAAATATTTTTTCACCCAATCTTGATGATACTTGGTGGTAATGATCAGTACCCAAATCCCACTTGGCTCACCAAATTTTGTTCTTCTAGAATGAAGCATTCGTCTACAGTAGCAGTTTTTATATTTCGTTCCCCTCTCTTCTCTCCTATATAGATAGATGAATTTGGAACTCTAAATCCAGCATGGTTTGTAGTAGCTCTTTGAAACTTGACAAAATAAAGAACTTCCCTGTTTTGTCTCTATGGTTTGTTTCCTCTTCAAGTATCCCTAGGAACAGACAGTGGAAAAGCACTTTCATTGAGATGGGTTGCCAAGCTTCTAAGAAATATCGAGTTTCCGAAATACCAGCAAATATTTTTTCACCCAAACTTGATGATACTTGGTGGTAATGATCAGTACACAAATCCCACTTGGCTCACCAAATTTTGTTCTTCTAGGTTGAAGCTTTCGTCTACAGTAGCATTTTTTATATTTAGGTTTCCCTCTGTTCTCTCCTATATAGATAGATGAATTTGGAACTCTAAATTCAACATGGTTTGTAGTAGCTCTTTTAAACTTGACAAAAAAAAGGAGTTCTCAGATTTGTCTCTATGGTTTGTTTCCTCTTCAAGTAGCCCTAGGCACAGACTGTGGAAAAGCACTTTCATTAAGATGGGTTGCAAAACTTCTAAGAAATTACGAGTTTTTGAAATACCAGCAAATATTTTTTCACCCAATCTTGATGATACTTGGTGGTAATGATCAGTACACAAATCATACTTGGCTCACGAAATTTTGTTCTTCGAGTTTGAAGCTTTCGTCTACAGTAGCAGTTTTTATATTTACGTTTCACTCTGTTGTCTCCTATATAGGTAGATGAATTTGGAACTCTAAATTCAACATGGTTTGTAGTAGCTCTTTGAAACTTGAGAAAATAAAGGAGTTCTCAGTTTTGTCTCTATGGTTTGTTTCCTCTTCAAGTAGCCCTAGGCACAGACTGTGGAAAGCACTTTCATTGAGAGGGGTTGCCAAGCTTCTAAGAAATTACGAGTTTCCGAAATACCAGCAAATATTTTTTCACCCAATCTTGATGATACTTGGTGGTAATGATCAGTACCCAAGTCCTACTTGGCTCAACAAATTTTGTTCTTCTAGGATGAAGCATTCGTTTACAGTAGCAGTTTTTATATTTAGGTTTCCCTCTGTTCTCTCCTATATAGATAGATGAATTTGGAACTCGAAATCCATCATGGTTTGTAGTAGCTCTTTGAAACTTGACAAAATAAAGAACTTCTCTGTTTTGTCTCTATGGTTTGTTTCCTTTTCAAGTAGCCCTAGGAAGAGAATGTGGAAAAGCACTTTCATTGAGATGGGTTGCAAAGCTTCTAAGAAATATCGAGTTTCCGAAATACCAGCATATATTTTTTCACCCAAACTTGATGATACTTTGTGGTAATGATCAGTACACAAATCCCACTTGGCTCACCAAATTTTGTTCTTCTAGGTAGAAGCTTTCTTCTACAGTAGCATTCTTTATATTTAGGTTTCCCTCTGTTCTCTCCTATATAGATAGATGAATTTGGAACTTTAAATTCAACATGGTTTGTAGTAGCTCTTTTAGACTTGACAAAATAAAGGAGTTCTCTGTTTTGTCTCTATGGTTTGTTTCCTCTTAAAGTAGCTCTATTCACAGACTGTGGAAAGCACTTTCATTGAGAGGGGTTGCCAAGCTTCTAAGAAATAACGAGTTTCCGAAATACCAGCAAATATTTTTTCACCCAAACTTGATAATACTTGGTGGTAATGATCAGTACACAAGTCCCACTTGGCTCACCAAATTTTGTTCTTCTAGGTTGAAGCGTTCGTCGACAGTAGCAGTTTTTATATTTAGGTTTCACTCTGTTCTCTCCTATATAAACAGATGAATTTGGAACTCTAAATCCAACATGGTTTGTAGTAGCTCTTTGAAACTTGACAAAATAAAGGAGTTCTTAGATTTGTCTCTATGGTTTGTTTCCTGTTCAAGTAGCCCTAGGCACAGACTGTGGAAAAGCACTTTCATTGAGATTGGTTGCCAATCTTCTAAGAAATAACGAGTTTCCGAAATACCAGCAAATATTTTTTCACCCAATCTTGATGATACTTGGTGGTAATGATCAGTACACAAATCCCACTTGGCTCATGAAATTTTGTTCTTCTAGTTTGAAGCTTTCGTCTACAGTAGCAGTTTTTATATTTAGGTTTCCCTCTTTTCTCTCCTATATAGATAGATGAATTTGGAACTCTAAATTCAACATTTTTTGTAGTAGCTCTTTGAAACGTGACAAAATAAAGGAGTTCTCAGTTTTGTCTCTATGGTTTGTTTACTCTTCAAGTAGCCCTAGTCACAGACGGTGGAAAGCACTTTCATTGAGATGGGTTGTCAAGTTTATAAGAAATAACAAGTTTCGGAAATACCAGCAAATATTTTTTAACCCAATCTTGATGATACTTGGTGGTAATGATCAGTACACAAATCATACTTGGCTCACCAAATTTTGTCCTTCTAGGTTGAAACTTTCGTCTACAGTAGCAGTTTGTATATTTAGGTTTCCCTCTGTTCTCTCCTATATAGATAGATGAATTTGGAACTCTAAATACAACATGGTTTGTAGTAGCTCTATGAAACTTGACAAAATAAAGGAGTTCTCAGTTTTGTCTCTATGGTTTGTTTCCTCTTCAAGTAGCCCTAGGCACAGACTGTGGAAAAGCACTTTCATTAAGAGGGGTTGCAAAACTTCTAAGAAATTACGAGTTTTCGAAATACCAGCAAATATTTTTTCACCCAATCTTGATGATACTTGGTGGTAATGATCAGTACACAAATCCCACTTGGCTCAAGAAATTTTGTTCTTCGAGTTTGAAGCTTTAGTCTACAGTAGCAGTTTTTATATTTAGGTTTCCCTCTGTTCTCTCCTATATAGATAGATGAATTTGGAACTCTAAATTCAACATGGTTTGTAGTAGCTTTTGAAACTTGACAAAATAAAGGAGTTCTCAGTTTTGTCTCTATGGTTTGTTTCGTCTTCAAGTAGCCCTAGGCACAGACTGTGGAAAGCACTTTCATTGAGAGGGGTTGCCAAGCTTCTACGAAATAACGAGTTTCGAAATACCAGCCAATATTTTTTCACCCAATCTTGATAATACTTGGTGGTAATGATCAGTACACAAATCCCACTTGGCTCACCAAATTTTGTTCTTCTAGAATGAAGCATTCGTCTACAGTAGCAGTTTTTATATTTCGTTCCCCTCTCTTCTCTCCTATATAGATAGATGAATTTGGAACTCTAAATCCAGCATGGTTTGTAGTAGCTCTTTGAAACTTGACAAAATAAAGAACTTCCCTGTTTTGTCTCTATGGTTTGTTTCCTCTTCAAGTAGCCCTAGGAACAGACAGTGGAAAAGCACTTTCATTGAGATGGGTTGCCAAGCTTTTAAGAAATATCGAGTTTCCGCAATACCAGCAAATATTTTTTCACCCAAACTTGATGATACTTGGTGGTAATGATCAGTACACAAATCCCACTTGGCTCACCAAATTTTGTTCTTCTAGGTTGAAGCTTTCGTCTACAGTAGCATTTTTTATATTTAGGTTTCCCTCTGTTCTCTCCTATATAGATAGATGAATTTGGAACTCTAAATTCAACATGGTTTGTAGTAGCTCTTTTAAACTTGACAAAATAAAGGAGGTCTCAGTTTTGTCTCTATGGTTTGTTTCCTCTTAA
The DNA here is from genome assembly GCF_048772815.1 of Callospermophilus lateralis. Lineage (NCBI taxonomy): Eukaryota > Metazoa > Chordata > Mammalia > Rodentia > Sciuridae > Callospermophilus > Callospermophilus lateralis. Next base: position 50,384 of record NW_027514839.1, on the reverse strand, counting down.
AGTAGCTCTATTCACAGACTGTGGAAAGCACTTTCATTGAGAGGGGTTGCCAAGCTTCTAAGAAAAAACGAGTTTCCGAAATACCAGCAAATATTTTTTCACCCAATCTTGATAATACTTGGTGGTAATGATCAGTACACAAGTCCCACTTGGCTCACCAAATTTTGTTCTTCTAGGTTGAAGCGTTCGTCGACAGTAGCAGTTTTTATATTTAGGTTTCACTCTGTTCTCTCCTATATAAATAGATGAATTTGGAACTCTAAATCCAACATGGTTTGTAGTAGCTCTTTGAAACTTTACAAAATAAAGGAGTTCTCAGATTTGTCTCTATGGTTTGTTTCCTGTTCAAGTATCCCTAGGCACAGACTGTGGAAAAGCACTTTCATTGAGATTGGTTGCCAATCTTCTAAGAAATAACGAGTTTCCGAAATACCAGCAAATATTTTTTCACCCAATCTTGATGATACTTGGTGGTAATGATCAGTACACAAATCCCACTTGGCTGACGAAATTTTGTTTTTCTAGTTTGAAGCTTTCGTCTACAGTAGCAGTTTTTATATTTAGGTTTCCCTCTTTTCTCTCCTATATAGATAGATGAATTTGGAACTCTAAATTCAACATGGTTTGTCGTAGCTCTTTGAAACTTGACAAAATAAAGGAGTTCTCAGTTTTGTCTCTATGGTTTGTTTACTCTTCAAGTAGCCCTAGTCACAGACGGTGGAAAGCACTTTCATTGAGATGGGTTGTCAAGTTTATAAGAAATAACAAGTTTCCGAAATACCAGCAAATATTTTTTAACCGAATCTTGATGATACTTGGTGGTAATGATCAGTACACAAATCATACTTGGCTCACCAAATTTTGTCCTTCTAGGTTGAAACGTTCGTCTACAGTAGCAGTTTGTATATTTAGGTTTTCCTCTGTTCTCTCCTATATAGATAGATAAATTTGGAACTCTAAATCCAACATGGTTTGTAGTAGCTCTTTGAAACTTGACAAAATAAAGGAGTTCTCAGTTTTGTCTCTATGGTTTGTTTCCTCTTCAAGTAGCCCAAGGCACAGACTGTGGAAAAGCACTTTCATTGAGAGGGGTTGCCAAGCTTCTAAGAAATTACGAGTTTCCGAAATACCAGCAACTATTTTTTCACCCAATCTAGATGATACATGGTGGTAATGATCAGTACACAAATCCCACTTGGCTCACCAAATTTTGTTCTTCTAGGTTGAAGCGTTCTTCTACAGTAGCAGTTTTTATATTTAGGTTTCCCTCTGTTCTCTCCTATATAGATAGATGAATTTGGAACTCGAAATCCAACATGGATTGTAGTAGCTCTTTGAAACTTGAAAAAGTAAAGGAGTTCTCAGTTTTGTCTCTATGGTTTGGTTCTTCTTCAAGTAGCCCTAGGCACAGACTGTGGAAAAGCACTTTCACTTAGAGGGTTTGCCAAGCTTCTAAGAAATTACGAGTTTTCGAAATACCAGCAAATATTTTTTCACCCAATCTTGATGATACTTGGTGGTAATGATCAGTACCCAAATCCCACTTGGCTCACCAAATTTTGTTCTTCTAGAATGAAGCATTCGTCTACAGTAGCAGTTTTTATATTTCGTTCCCCTCTCTTCTCTCCTATATAGATAGATGAATTTGGAACTCTAAATCCAGCATGGTTTGTAGTAGCTCTTTGAAACTTGACAAAATAAAGAACTTCCCTGTTTTGTCTCTATGGTTTGTTTCCTCTTCAAGTAGCCCTAGGAACAGACAGTGGAAAAGCACTTTCATTGAGATGGGTTGCCAAGCTTCTAAGAAATATCGAGTTTCCGCAATACCAGCAAATATTTTTTCACCCAAACTTGATGATACTTGGTGGTAATGATCAGTACACAAATCCCACTTGGCTCACCAAATTTTGTTCTTCTAGGTTGAAGCTTTCGTCTACAGTAGCATTTTTTATATTTAGGTTTCCCTCTGTTCTCTCCTATATAGATAGATGAATTTGGAACTCTAAATTCAACATGGTTTGTAGTAGCTCTTTTAAACTTGACAAAATAAAGGAGGTCTCAGTTTTGTCTCTATGGTTTGTTTCCTCTTAAAGTAGCTCTATTCACAGACTGTGGAAAGCACTTTCATTGAGAGGGGTTGCCAAGCTTCTAAGAAAAAACGAGTTTCCGAAATACCAGCAAATATTTTTTCACCCAATCTTGATAATACTTGGTGGTAATGATCAGTACACAAGTCCCACTTGGCTCACCAAATTTTGTTCTTCTAGGTTGAAGCGTTCGTCGACAGTAGCAGTTTTTATATTTAGGTTTCACTCTGTTCTCTCCTATATAAATAGATGAATTTGGAACTCTAAATCCAACATGGTTTGTAGTAGCTCTTTGAAACTTTACAAAATAAAGGAGTTCTCAGATTTGTCTCTATGGTTTGTTTCCTGTTCAAGTATCCCTAGGCACAGACTGTGGAAAAGCACTTTCATTGAGATTGGTTGCCAATCTTCTAAGAAATAACGAGTTTCCGAAATACCAGCAAATATTTTTTCACCCAATCTTGATGATACTTGGTGGTAATGATCAGTACACAAATCCCACTTGGCTGACGAAATTTTGTTTTTCTAGTTTGAAGCTTTCGTCTACAGTAGCAGTTTTTATATTTAGGTTTCCCTCTTTTCTCTCCTATATAGATAGATGAATTTGGAACTCTAAATTCAACATGGTTTGTCGTAGCTCTTTGAAACTTGACAAAATAAAGGAGTTCTCAGTTTTGTCTCTATGGTTTGTTTACTCTTCAAGTAGCCCTAGTCACAGACGGTGGAAAGCACTTTCATTGAGATGGGTTGTCAAGTTTATAAGAAATAACAAGTTTCCGAAATACCAGCAAATATTTTTTAACCCAATCTTGATGATACTTGGTGGTAATGATCAGTACACAAATCATACTTGGCTCACCAAATTTTGTCCTTCTAGGTTGAAACGTTCGTCTACAGTAGCAGTTTGTATATTTAGGTTTTCCTCTGTTCTCTCCTATATAGATAGATAAATTTGGAACTCTAAATCCAACATGGTTTGTAGTAGCTCTTTGAAACTTGACAAAATAAAGGAGTTCTCAGTTTTGTCTCTATGGTTTGTTTCCTCTTCAAGTAGCCCAAGGCACAGACTGTGGAAAAGCACTTTCATTGAGAGGGGTTGCCAAGCTTCTAAGAAATTACGAGTTTCCGAAATACCAGCAACTATTTTTTCACCCAATCTAGATGATACATGGTGGTAATGATCAGTACACAAATCCCACTTGGCTCACCAAATTTTGTTCTTCTAGGTTGAAGCGTTCTTCTACAGTAGCAGTTTTTATATTTAGGTTTCCCTCTGTTCTCTCCTATATAGATAGATGAATTTGGAACTCGAAATCCAACATGGATTGTAGTAGCTCTTTGAAACTTGAAAAAGTAAAGGAGTTCTCAGTTTTGTCTCTATGGTTTGGTTCTTCTTCAAGTAGCCCTAGGCACAGACTGTGGAAAAGCACTTTCACTTAGAGGGTTTGCCAAGCTTCTAAGAAATTACGAGTTTTCGAAATACCAGCAAATATTTTTTCACCCAATCTTGATGATACTTGGTGGTAATGATCAGTACCCAAATCCCACTTGGCTCACCAAATTTTGTTCTTCTAGAATGAAGCATTCGTCTACAGTAGCAGTTTTTATATTTCGTTCCCCTCTCTTCTCTCCTATATAGATAGATGAATTTGGAACTCTAAATCCAGCATGGTTTGTAGTAGCTCTTTGAAACTTGACAAAATAAAGAACTTCCCTGTTTTGTCTCTATGGTTTGTTTCCTCTTCAAGTAGCCCTAGGAACAGACAGTGGAAAAGCACTTTCATTGAGATGGGTTGCCAAGCTTCTAAGAAATATCGAGTTTCCGCAATACCAGCAAATATTTTTTCACCCAAACTTGATGATACTTGGTGGTAATGATCAGTACACAAATCCCACTTGGCTCACCAAATTTTGTTCTTCTAGGTTGAAGCTTTCGTCTACAGTAGCATTTTTTATATTTAGGTTTCCCTCTGTTCTCTCCTATATAGATAGATGAATTTGGAACTCTAAATTCAACATGGTTTGTAGTAGCTCTTTTAAACTTGACAAAATAAAGGAGGTCTCAGTTTTGTCTCTATGGTTTGTTTCCTCTTAAAGTAGCTCTATTCACAGACTGTGGAAAGCACTTTCATTGAGAGGGGTTGCCAAGCTTCTAAGAAAAAACGAGTTTCCGAAATACCAGCAAATATTTTTTCACCCAATCTTGATAATACTTGGTGGTAATGATCAGTACACAAGTCCCACTTGGCTCACCAAATTTTGTTCTTCTAGGTTGAAGCGTTCGTCGACAGTAGCAGTTTTTATATTTAGGTTTCACTCTGTTCTCTCCTATATAAATAGATGAATTTGGAACTCTAAATCCAACATGGTTTGTAGTAGCTCTTTGAAACTTTACAAAATAAAGGAGTTCTCAGATTTGTCTCTATGGTTTGTTTCCTGTTCAAGTATCCCTAGGCACAGACTGTGGAAAAGCACTTTCATTGAGATTGGTTGCCAATCTTCTAAGAAATAACGAGTTTCCGAAATACCAGCAAATATTTTTTCACCCAATCTTGATGATACTTGGTGGTAATGATCAGTACACAAATCCCACTTGGCTCACGAAATTTTGTTTTTCTAGTTTGAAGCTTTCGTCTACAGTAGCAGTTTTTATATTTAGGTTTCCCTCTTTTCTCTCCTATATAGATAGATGAATTTGGAACTCTAAATTCAACATGGTTTGTAGTAGCTCTTTGAAACTTGACAAAATAAAGGAGTTCTCAGTTTTGTCTCTATGGTTTGTTTACTCTTCAAGTAGCCCTAGTCACAGACGGTGGAAAGCACTTTCATTGAGATGGGTTGTCAAGTTTATAAGAAATAACAAGTTTCCGAAATACCAGCAAATATTTTTTAACCCAATCTTGATGATATATGGTGGTAATGATCAGTACACAAATCATACTTGGTTCACCAAATTTTGTCCTTCTAGGTTGAAACGTTCGTCTACAGTAGCAGTTTGTATATTTAGGTATCCCTCTGTTCTCTCCTATATAGATAGATAAATTTGGAACTCTAAATCCAACATGGTTTGTAGTAGCTCTTTGAAACTTGACAAAATAAAGGAGTTCTCAGTTTTGTCTCTATGGTTTGTTTCCTCTTCAAGTAGCCCAAGGCACAGACTGTGGAAAAGCACTTTCATTGAGAGGGGTTGCAGAGCTTCTAAGAAATTACGAGTTTCCGAAATACCAGCAAATATTTTTTCACCCAATCTAGATGATACATGGTGGTAATGATCAGTACTCAAATCCCACTTGGCTCACCAAATTTTGTTCTTCTAGGTTGAAGCGTTCTTCCACAGTAGCAGTTTTTATATTTAGGTTTCCCTCTGTTCTCTCCTATATAGATAGATGAATTTGGAACTCTAAATCCAACATGGTTTGTAGTAGCTCTTTGAAACTTGAAAAAGTAAAGGAGGTCTCAGTTTTGTCTCTATGGTTTGGTTCCTCTTCAAGTAGCCCTAGCACAGACTGTGGAAAAGCACTTTCACTTAGAGGGTTTGCCAAGCTTCTAAGAAATTACGATTTTCTGAAATACCAGCAAATATTTTTTCACCCAATCTTGATGATACTTGGTGGTAATGATCAGTACACAAATCCCACTTGGCTCAAAAAATTTTGATCTTCTAGGTTGAAGCTTTCGTCTACAGTAGCATTTTTTATATTTAGGTTTCCCTCTGTTCTCTCCTATATAGATAGATGAATTTGGAACTCTAAATTCAACATGGTTTGTAGTAGCTTTTTGAAACTTGACAAAATAAAGGAGTTCTCAGATTTGTCTCTATGGTTTGTTTTCTCTTCAAGTAGCCCTAGGCACAGACTGTGGAAAAGCACTTTCATTAATAGGGGTTGCAAAACTTCTAAGAAATTACGAGTTTTCGAAATACCAGCAAATAGTTTTTCACCCATTCTTGATGATACTTGGTGGTAATGATCAGTACACAATTCCCACTTGGCTCACGAAATTTTGTTTTTCGAGTTTGAAGCTTTAGTCTACAGTAGCAGTTTTTATATTTAGGTTTCCCTTGTTCTCTCCTATATAGATAGATGAATTTGGAACTCTAAATTCAACATGGTTTGTAGTAGCTCTTTGAAACTTGACAAAATAAAGGAGTTCTCAGTTTTGTCTCTATGGTTTGTTTCCTCTTCAAGTAGCCCTAGGCACAGACTGTGGAAAGCACTTTCATTGAGAGGGGTTGCCAAGCTTCTAAGAATTAACGAGTTTAGGAAATACCAGCAAATATTTTTTCACCCAATCTTGATGATACTTGGTGGTAATGATCAGTACACAAATCCCACTTGGCTCACCAAATTTTGTTCTTCTAGGTTAAAGCTTTCGTCTACAGTAGCAGTTTTTATATTTAGTTTTCCCTCTGTTCTCTAATATATAGATAGATGAATTTGGAACACTAAATTCAACATGGTTTGTAGTAGCTCTTTTAAACTTGACAAAATAAAGGAGTTCTCAGTTTTGTCTCTATGGTTTGTTTCCTCTTCAAGTAGCCGTAGGCACAGACTGTGGAAAAGCACTTTCATTGAGAGGGGTTGCCAAGCTTCTAAGAAATAACGAGTTTCCGAAATACCAGCAAATATTTTTTCACCCAATCTTGATGATACTTGGTGGTAATGATCAGTACACAAATCCCACTTGGCTCACGAAATTTTGTTCTTCTAGTTTGAAGCTTTCGTCTACAGTAGCAGTTTTTATATTTAGGTTTCCCTCTGTTCTCTCCTATATAGATAGATGAATTTGGAACTCTAAATTCAACATGGTTTGTAGTAGCTCTTTGAAACTTGACAAAATAAAGGAGTTCTCAGTTTTGTCTCTATGGTTTGTTTCCTCTTCTCGTAGCCCTAGGCACAGACTGTGGAAAGCATTTTCATTTAGAGGGGTTGCCAAGCTTCTAAGAAATAACGAGTTTCCGAAATACCAGCAAATATTTTTTAACACAATCTTGATGATACTTGGTGGTAATGATCAGTACACAAGTCCCACTTGGCTCACAAAATTTTTTTCTTCTAGGTTGAAGCGTTTGTCGACAATAGCAGTTCTTATATTTAGGTTTCCCTCTGTTCTCTCCTATATAGATAGATGAATTTGGAACTCTAAATCCAACATGGTTTGTAGTAGCTCTTTGAAACTTGAAAAAATAAAGGAGTTCTCAGATTTGTCTCTATGGTTTGTTTCCTGTTCAAGTAGCCCTAGGCACAGACTGTGGAAAAGCACTTTCAATGAGATTGGTTGCCAATCTTCTAAGAAATAACGAGTTTCCGAAATACCAGCAAATATTTTTTCACCCAATCTTGATGATACTTGGTGGTAATGATCAGTACACAAATCCCACTTGGCTCACGAAATTTTGTTCTTCTAGTTTGAAGCTTTCGTCTACAGTAGCAGTTTTTATATTTAGGTTTCCCTCTTTTCTCTCCTATATAGATAGATGAATTTGGAACTCTAAATTCAACATGGTTTGTAGTAGCTCTTTGAAACTTGACAAAATAAAGGAGTTCTCAGTTTTGTCTCTATGGTTTGTTTACTCTTCAAGTAGCCCTAGTCACAGACGGTGGAAAGCACTTTCATTGAGATGGGTTGTCAAGTTTATAAGAAATAACAAGTTTCCGAAATACCAGCAAATATTTTTTAACCCAATCTTGATGATACTTGGTGGTAATGATCAGTACACAAATCATACTTGTCTCACCAAATTTTGTTCTTCTAGGCTGAAACGTTCGTCTACAATAGCAGTTTGTATATTTAGGTTTTCCTCTGTTCTCTCCTATATAGATATATGAATTTGGAACTCTAAATCCAACATGGTTTGTAGTAGCTCTTTGAAACTTGACAAAATAAAGGAGTTCTCAGTTTTGTCTCTATGGATTGTTTCCTCTTCAAGTAGCCCAAGGCACAGACTGTGGAAAAGCACTTTCATTGAGAGGGGTTGCCAAGCTTCTAAGAAATTACGAGTTTCCGAAATACCAGTAAATATTTTTTCACCCAATCTAGATGATACATGGTGGTAATGATCAGTACACAAATCCCACTTGGCTCATGAAATTTTGTTCTTCGAGTTTGAAGCTTTAGTCTACAGTAGCAGTTTTATATTTAGGTTTCCCTCTGTTCTCTCCTATATAGATAGATGAATTTGGAACTCTAAATTCAACATGGTTTGTAGTAGCTCTTGGAAACTTGACAAAATAAAGGAGTTCTCAGTTTTGTCTCTGTGGTTTGTTTCCTCTTCAAGTAGCCCTAGGCACAGACTGTGGAAAAGCATTTTCATTGAGAGGGGTTGCCAAGCTTCTAAGAAATAACGAGTTTCCGAAATACCAGCAAATATTTTTTCACCCAATCTTGATAATACTTGGTGGTAATGATCAGTACACAAGTCCCACTTGGCTCACAAAATTTTTTTCTTCTATGTTGAAGCGTACGTCGACAGTAGCAGTTTTTATATTTAGGTTTCACTCTGTTCTCTCCTATATAAATAGATGAATTTGGAACTCTAAATCCAACATGGTTTGTAGTAGCTCTTTGAAACTTGACAAAATAAAGGAGTTCTCAGATTTGTCTCTATGGTTTGTTTCTTCTTCAAGTAGCCCTAGGCACAGACTGTGCAAAAGCATTTTCATTGAGAGGGGTTGCCAAGCTTCTAAGAAATTACGAGTTTTCAAAATACCAGCAAATATTTTTTCACCCAATCTTGATGATACTTGGTGGTAATGATCAGTACACAAATCCCACTTGGCTCACGAAATTTTGTTCTTCGAGTTTGAAGCTTTCGTCTACAGTAGCAGTTTTTATATTTAGGTTTCCCTCTGTTGTCTCCTATATAGGTAGATGAATTTGGAACTCTAAATTCAACATGGTTTGTAGTAGCTCTTTGAAACTTGAGAAAATAAAGGAGTTCTCAGTTTTGTCTCTATGGTTTGTTTCCTCTTCAAGTAGCCCTAGGCACAGACTGTGGAAAGCACTTTCATTGAGAGGGGTTGCCAAGCTTCTAAGAAATTACGAGTTTCCGAAATACCAGCAAATATTTTTTCACCCAATCTTGATGATACTTGGTGGTAATGATCAGTACCCAAGTCCTACTTGGCTCAACAAATTTTGTTCTTCTAGGATGAAGCATTCGTTTACAGTAGCAGTTTTTATATTTAGGTTTCCCTCTGTTCTCTCCTATATAGATAGATGAATTTGGAACTCGAAATCCATCATGGTTTGTAGTAGCTCTTTGAAACTTGACAAAATAAAGAACTTCTCTGTTTTGTCTCTATGGTTTGTTTCCTTTTCAAGTAGCCCTAGGAAGAGAATGTGGAAAAGCACTTTCATTGAGATGGGTTTGCAAAGCTTCTAAGAAATAACGAGTTTCCGAAATACCAGCATATATTTTTAACCCAAACTTGATGATACTTTGTGGTAATGATCAGTACACAAATCCCACTTGGCTCACCAAATTTTGTTCTTCTAGGTTGAAGCTTTCATCTACAGTACCATTTTTTATATTTAGGTTTCCCTCTGTTCTCTCCTATATAGATAGATGAATTTGGAACTTTAAATTCAACATGGTTTGTAGTAGCTCTTTTAGACTTGACAAAATAAAGGAGTTCTCAGTTTTGTCTCTATGGTTTGTTTCCTCTTAAAGTAGCTCTATTCACAGACTGTGGAAAGCACTTTCATTGAGAGGGGTTGCCAAGCTTCTAAGAAATAACGAGTTTCCGAAATACCAGCAAATATTTTTTCACCCAAACTTGATAATACTTGGTGGTAATGATCAGTACACAAGTCCCACTTGGCTCACCAAATTTTGTTCTTCTAGGTTGAAGCGTTCGTCGACAGTAGCAGTTTTTATATTTAGGTTTCACTCTGTTCTCTCCTATATAAACAGATGAATTTGGAACTCTAAATCCAACATGGTTTGTAGTAGCTCTTTGAAACTTGACAAAATAAAGGAGTTCTCAGATTTGTCTCTATGGTTTGTTTCCTGTTCAAGTAGCCCTAGGCACAGACTGTGGAAAAGCACTTTCATTGAATTGGTTGCCAATCTTCTAAGAAATAACGAGTTTCCGAAATACCAGCAAATATTTTTTCACCCAATCTTGATGATACTTGGTGGTAATGATCAGTACACAAATCCCACTTGGCTTACCAAATTTTGTTCTTCTAGGTTGAAGCGTTCGTCTACAGTAGCAGTTTTTATATTTAGGTTTCCCTCTGTTCTCTCCTATATTGATAGATGAATTTGGAACTCTAAATCCAACATGCTTTGTAGTAGCTCCTTGAAACTTGACAAAATAAAGGAGTTCTCAGTTTTGTCTCTATGGTTTGTTTCCTCTTCAAGTAGCCCTAGTCACAGACGGTGGAAAGCACTTTCATTGAGTTGGGTTGTCAAGTTTATAAGAAATAACAAGTTTCCGAAATACGAGCAAATATTTTTTCAACCAAACTTGATGATACTTGGTGGTAATGATCAGTACACAAATCATACTTGGCTCACCAAATTTTGTCCTTCTAGGTTGAAAAGTTCGTCTACAGTAGCAGTTTGTATATTTAGGTTTCCCTCTGTTCTCTCCTATATAGATAGATGAATTTGGATCTCTAAATACAACATGGCTTGTAGTAGCTCTATGAAACTTGACAAAATAAAGGAGTTCTCAGTTTTGTCTCTATGGTTTGTTTCCTCTTCAAGTAGCCCTAGGCACAGACTGTGGAAAAGCACTTTCATTAAGAGGGGTTGCAAAACTTCTAAGAAATTACGAGTTTTTGAAATACCAGCAAATATTTTTTCACCCAATCTTGATGATACTTTTGGTAATGATCAGTACACAAATCCCACTTGGCTCACGAAATTTTGTTCTTCGAGTTTGAAGCTTTAGTCTACAGTAGCAGTTTTTATATTTAGGTTTCCCTCTGTTCTCTCCTATATAGATAGATGAATTTGGAACTCTAAATTCAACATGGTTTGTAGTAGCTTTTGAAACTTGACAAAATAAAGGAGTTCTCAGTTTTGTCTCTATGGTTTGTTTCCTCTTCAAGTAGCCCTAGGCACAGACTGTGGAAAGCACTTTCATTGAGAGGGGTTGCCAAGCTTCTACGAAATAACGAGTTTCCGAAATACCAGCCAATATTTTTTCACCCAACCTTGATAATACTTGGTGGTAATGATCAGTACACAAATCCCACTTGGCTCACCAAATTTTTTTCTTCTAGGTTGAAGCGTTCTTCGACAGTAGCAGTTTTTATATTTATAGTTCACCCTGTTCTCTCATATATAGATAGATGAATTTGGAACTCTAAATCCAACATGGTTTGTAGTAGCTCTTTGAAACTTGAAAAAATAAAGGAGTTCTCAGTTTTCTCTCTATGGTTTGTTTCCTCTTCTAGTAGCCCTAGGCACAGACTGTGGAAAAGCACTTTCATTGAGAGTGGTTGCCGGGCTTCTAAGATTACAAGTTTCCGAAATACCAGCAAATATTTTTTCACCCAATCTTGATGATACTTGGTGGTAATGATCAGTATACAGATCCCAATTGGCTCACCAAATTTTGTTCTTCTAGGTTTAAGCGATCGTCTACAGTAGCAGTTTTTATATTTAGGTTTCCCTCTGTTCTCTCCTATATAGATAGATGAATTTGGAACTCTAAATCCAACATGGTTTGTAGTAGCTCTTTGAAACTTGACAAAATACAGGAGTTCTCAGTTTTGTCTCTATGGTTTGTTTCCTCTTCAAGTAGCCCTAGACACAGACTGTGGAAAAGCACTTTCATTGAGATGGGTTGCCAAGCTTCTAAGAATTAACGAGTTTAGGAAATACCAGCAAATATTATTTCACCCAATCTTGATGATACCTGGTGGTAATGATGAGTACACAAATCCCACTTGGCTCACGAAATTTTGTTCTTCTAGTTTGAAGCTTTCGTCTACAGTAGCAGTTTTTATATTTAGGTTTCCCTCTTTTCTCTCCTATATAGATAGATGAATTTGGAACTCTAAATTCAACATGGTTTGTAGTAGCTCTTTGAAACTTGACAAAATAAAGGAGTTCTCAGTTTTGTCTCTATGGTTTGTTTACTCTTCAAGTAGCCCTAGTCACAGACGGTGGAAAGCACTTTCATTGAGATGGATTGTCAAGTTTATAAGAAATAACAAGTTTCCGAAATACCAGCAAATATTTTTTAACCCAATCTTGATGATACTTGGTGGTAATGATCAGTACACAAATCATACTTGGCTCACCAAATTTTGTCCTTCTAGGTTGAAACGTTCGTCTACAGTAGCAGTTTGTATATTTAGGTTTCCCTCTGTTCTCTCCTATATAGATAGATAAATTTGGAACTCTAAATCCAACATGATTTGTAGTAGCTCTTTGAAACTTGACAAAATAAAGGAGTTCTCAGTTTTGTCTCTATGGTTTCTTTCCTTTTCAAGTAGCCCTAGGCACAGACTGTGGAAAAGCACTTTCACTGAGAGGGTTTGCCAAGCTTCTAAGAAATTACGAGTTTCCGAAATACCAGCAAATATTTTTTCACCCAATCTTGATGATACTTGGTGGTAAAGATCAGTACCCAAGTCCTACTTGGCTCAACAAATTTTGTTCTTCTAGGATGAAGCATTCGTCTACAGTAGCAGTTTTTATATTTAGGTTTCCCTCTGTTCTCTCCTATATAGATAGATGAATTTGGAACTCGAAATCCATCATGGTTTGTAGTAGCTCTTTTAAACTTGACAAAATAAAGGAGGTCTCAGTTTTGTCTCTATGGTTTGTTTCCTCTTAAAGTAGCTCTATTCACAGACTGTGGAAAGCACTTTCATTGACAGGGGTTGCCAAGCTTCTAAGAAAAAACGAGTTTCCGAAATACCAGCAAATATTTTTTCACCCAATCTTGATAATACTTGGTGGTAATGTTCAGTACACAAGTCACACTTGGCTCACCAAATTTTGTTTTTCTAGTTTGAAGCTTTCGTCTACAGTAGCAGTTTTTATATTTAGGTTTCCCTCTTTTCTCTCCTATATAGATAGATGAATTTGGAACTCTAAATTCAACATGGTTTGTAGTAGCTTTTTGAAACTTGACAAAATAAAGGAGTTCTCAGATTTGTCTCTATGGTTTGTTTCCTCTTCAAGTAGCCCTAGGCACAGACTGTGGAAAGCACTTTCATTGAGAGGGGTTGCCAAGCTTCTAAGAATTAACGAGTTTAGGAAATACCAGCAAATATTTTTTCACCCAATCTTGATGATACTTGGTGGTAATGATCAGTACACAAATCCCACTTGGCTCACCAAATTTTGTTCTTCTAGGTTAAAGCTTTCGTCTACAGTAGCAGTTTTTATATTTAGTTTTCCCTCTGTTCTCTAATATATAGATAGATGAATTTGGAACACTAAATTCAACATGGTTTGTAGTAGCTCTTTTAAACTTGACAAAATAAAGGAGTTCTCAGTTTTGTCTCTATGGTTTTTTTCCTCTTCAAGTAGCCCTAGGCACAGACTGTGGAAAAGCACTTTCATTGAGAGGGGTTGCCAAGCTTCTAAGAAATAACGAGTTTCCGAAATACCAGCAAATATTTTTTCACCCAATCTTGATGATACTTGGTGGTAATGATCAGTACACAAATCCCACTTGGCTCACGAAATTTTGTTCTTCTAGTTTGAAGCTTTCGTCTACAGTAGCAGTTTTTATATTTAGGTTTCCCTCTGTTCTCTCCTATATAGATAGATGAATTTGGAACTCTAAATTCAACATGGTTTGTAGTAGCTCTTTGAAACTTGACAAAACAAAGGAGTTCTCAGTTTTGTCACTATGGTTTGTTTCCTCTTCTAGTAGCCCTAGGCACAGACTGTGGAAAGCATTTTCATTTAGAGGGGTTGCCAAGCTTCTAAGAAATAACGAGTTTCCGAAATACCAGCAAATATTTTTTAACCCAATCTTGATGATACTTGGTGGTAATGATCAGTACACAAATCCCACTTGGCTCACGAAATTTTGTTCTTCGAGTTTGAAGCTTTCGTCTACAGTAGCAGTTTTTATATTTAGGTTTCCCTCTGTTCTCTCCTATATAGGTAGATGAATTTGGAACTCTAAATTCAACATGGTTTGTAGTAGCTCTTTTAAACTTGACAAAATAAAGGAGTTCTCAGTTTTGTCTATATGGTTTGTTTCCTCTTCAAGTAGCCCTAGGCACAGACTGTGGAAAGCTCTTTCATTTAGAGGGGTTGCCAAACTTCTAAGAAATAACGAGTTTCCGAAATACCAGCCAATATTTTTTCACCCAATCTTGATGATACTTGGTGGTAATGATCAGTACACAAGTCCCACTTGGCTCACAAAATTTTTTTCTTTTAGGTTGAAGCGTTCTTCGACAGTAGCAGTTTTTATATTTAGGGTTCACTCTGTTCTCTCATATATTGATAGATGAATTTTGAACTCTAAATCCAACATGGTTTGTAGTAGCTCTTTGAAACTTGACACAATAAAGGAGTTCTGAGTTTTCTCTCTATGGTTTGTTTCCTCTTCAAGTAGCCCTAGGCACAGACTGTGGAAAAGCACTTTCATTAAGAGGGGTTGCCAAGCTTCTAAAAAATTACGAGATTTCGAAATACCAGCAAATATTTTTTCACCCAATCTTGATGATACTTGGTGGTAATGATCAGTACACAAATCCCACTTGGCTCACGAAATTTTGTTCTTCGAGTTTGAAGCTTTAGTCTACAGTAGCAGTTTTTATATTTAGGTTTCCCTCTGTTCTCTCCTATATAGATAGATGAATTTGGAACTCTAAATTCAACATGGTTTGTAGTAGCTCTTTGAAACGTGAGAAAATAAAGGAGTTCTCAGTTTTGTCTCTATGGTTTGTTTTCTCTTCAAGTAGCCCTAGGCACAGACAGTGGAAAGCACTTTCATTGAGAGGGGTTGCCAAGCTTCTACGAAATAACGAGTTTCCGAAATACCAGCCAATATTTTTTCACCCAATCTTGATGATACTTGGTGGTAATGATCAGTACACAAATCCCACTTGGCTCACGAAATTTTGTTCTTCGAGTTTGAAGCTTTAGTCTACAGTAGCAGTTTTTATATTTAGGTTTCCCTCTGTTCTCTCCTATATAGATAGATGAATTTGGAACTCTAAATTCAACATGGTTTGTAGTAGCTCTTTTAAACTTGACAAAATAAAGGAGTTCTCAGTTTTGTCTCTATGGTTTGTTTTCTCTTCAAGTAGCCCTAGGCACAGACTGTGGAAAAGCTCTTTCATTGAGAGGGGTTGCCAAGCTTCTAAGAAATAACGAGTTTCCGAAATACCAGCAAATATTTTTTCACCCAATCTTGATGATACGTGGAGCTAATGATCAGTACACAAATCCCACTTGGCTCACCAAATTTTGTTCTTCTAGGTTGAATCGTTCGTCTACAGTAGCAGTTTTTATATTTAGGTTTCCCTCTGTTATCTTTTATATAGATAGATGATTTTGGAACTCTAAATCCAACATGGTTTGTAGTAGCTCTTTGAAACTTGACAAAATGAAGGAGTTCTCAGTTTTGTCTCTATGGTTTGTTTCCTCTTCAAGTAGCCCTAGGAACAGAATGTGGAGAGCACTTTCATTGAGATGGGTTGCCAAGCTTCTAAGAAATAACGAGTTTCCAAATACCAGCAAATATATTTTCACCCAATCTTGATGATACTTGGTGGTAATGATCAGTACACAAATCCCACTTGGCTCACCAAATTTTGTTCTTCTAGGTTGAAGCGTTCGTCTACAGTAGCAGTTTTTATATTTAGGTTTCCCTGTGTTCTCTCCTATATAGATAGATGAATTTGGAACTCTAAATCCAACATGGTTTGTAATAGCTCATTGAAACTTGATATAATAAAAAAGTTCACAGTTTTGTCTCTATGGTTTGTTTCCTCTTCAAGTAGTCCTAGGCACGGACTGTGGAATGCACTTTCACTGAGATGGGTTGCCAAGCTTCTAAGAAATATCGAGTTTCCGAAATACCAGCAAATATTTTTTCACCCAAACTTGATGATACTTGGTGGTAATGATCAGTACACAAATCCCACTTGGCTCACCAAATTTTGTTCTTCTAGGTTGAAGCTTTCGTCTACAGTAGCATTTTTTATATTTAGGTTTCCCTCTGTTCTCTCCTATATAGATAGATGAATTTGGAACTCTAAATTCAACATGGTTTGTAGTAGCTCTTTTAAACTTGACAAAAAAAAAGGAGTTCTCAGATTTGTCTCTATGGTTTGTTTCCTCTTCAAGTAGCCCTAGGCACAGACTGTGGAAAAGCACTTTCATTAAGATGGGTTGCAAAACTTCTAAGAAATTACGAGTTTTTGAAATACCAGCAAATATTTTTTCACCCAATCTTGATGATACTTGGTGGTAATGATCAGTACACAAATCATACTTGGCTCACGAAATTTTGTTCTTCGAGTTTGAAGCTTTCGTCTACAGTAGCAGTTTTTATATTTAGGTTTCCCTCTTTTCTCTCCTATATAGATAGATGAATTTGGAACTCTAAATTCAACATGGTTTGTAGTAGCTCTTTGAAACTTGACAAAATAAAGGAGTTCTCAGTTTTGTCTCTATGGTTTGTTTACTCTTCAAGTAGCCCTAGTCACATACGGTGGAAAGCACTTTCATTGAGATGGGTTGTCAAGTTTATAAGAAATAACAAGTTTCCGAAATACCAGCAAATATTTTTTAACCCAATCTTGATGATACTTGGTGGTAATGATCAGTACACAAATCATACTTGGCTCACCAAATTTTGTCCTTCTAGGTTGAAACGTTCGTCTACAGTAGCAGTTTGTATATTTAGGTTTCCCTCTGTTCTCTCCTATATAGATAGATAAATTTGGAACTCTAAATCCAACATGATTTGTAGTAGCTCTTTGAAACTTGACAAAATAAAGGAGTTCTCAGTTTTGTCTCTATGGTTTCTTTCCTTTTCAAGTAGCCCTAGGCACAGACTGTGGAAAAGCACTTTCACTGAGAGGGTTTGCCAAGCTTCTAAGAAATTACGAGTTTCCGAAATACCAGCAAATATTTTTTCACCCAATCTTGATGATACTTGGTGGTAAAGATCAGTACCCAAGTCCTACTTGGCTCAACAAATTTTGTTCTTCTAGGATGAAGCATTCGTCTACAGTAGCAGTTTTTATATTTAGGTTTCCCTCTGTTCTCTCCTATATAGATAGATGAATTTGGAACTCGAAATCCATCATGGTTTGTAGTAGCTCTTTTAAACTTGACAAAATAAAGGAGGTCTCAGTTTTGTCTCTATGGTTTGTTTCCTCTTAAAGTAGCTCTATTCACAGACTGTGGAAAGCACTTTCATTGACAGGGGTTGCCAAGCTTCTAAGAAAAAACGAGTTTCCGAAATACCAGCAAATATTTTTTCACCCAATCTTGATAATACTTGGTGGTAATGTTCAGTACACAAGTCACACTTGGCTCACCAAATTTTGTTTTTCTAGTTTGAAGCTTTCGTCTACAGTAGCAGTTTTTATATTTAGGTTTCCCTCTTTTCTCTCCTATATAGATAGATGAATTTGGAACTCTAAATTCAACATGGTTTGTAGTAGCTTTTTGAAACTTGACAAAATAAAGGAGTTCTCAGATTTGTCTCTATGGTTTGTTTCCTCTTCAAGTAGCCCTAGGCACAGACTGTGGAAAGCACTTTCATTGAGAGGGGTTGCCAAGCTTCTAAGAATTAACGAGTTTAGGAAATACCAGCAAATATTTTTTCACCCAATCTTGATGATACTTGGTGGTAATGATCAGTACACAAATCCCACTTGGCTCACCAAATTTTGTTCTTCTAGGTTAAAGCTTTCGTCTACAGTAGCAGTTTTTATATTTAGTTTTCCCTCTGTTCTCTAATATATAGATAGATGAATTTGGAACACTAAATTCAACATGGTTTGTAGTAGCTCTTTTAAACTTGACAAAATAAAGGAGTTCTCAGTTTTGTCTCTATGGTTTTTTTCCTCTTCAAGTAGCCCTAGGCACAGACTGTGGAAAAGCACTTTCATTGAGAGGGGTTGCCAAGCTTCTAAGAAATAACGAGTTTCCGAAATACCAGCAAATATTTTTTCACCCAATCTTGATGATACTTGGTGGTAATGATCAGTACACAAATCCCACTTGGCTCACGAAATTTTGTTCTTCTAGTTTGAAGCTTTCGTCTACAGTAGCAGTTTTTATATTTAGGTTTCCCTCTGTTCTCTCCTATATAGATAGATGAATTTGGAACTCTAAATTCAACATGGTTTGTAGTAGCTCTTTGAAACTTGACAAAACAAAGGAGTTCTCAGTTTTGTCACTATGGTTTGTTTCCTCTTCTAGTAGCCCTAGGCACAGACTGTGGAAAGCATTTTCATTTAGAGGGGTTGCCAAGCTTCTAAGAAATAACGAGTTTCCGAAATACCAGCAAATATTTTTTAACCCAATCTTGATGATACTTGGTGGTAATGATCAGTACACAAATCCCACTTGGCTCACGAAATTTTGTTCTTCGAGTTTGAAGCTTTCGTCTACAGTAGCAGTTTTTATATTTAGGTTTCCCTCTGTTCTCTCCTATATAGGTAGATGAATTTGGAACTCTAAATTCAACATGGTTTGTAGTAGCTCTTTTAAACTTGACAAAATAAAGGAGTTCTCAGTTTTGTCTATATGGTTTGTTTCCTCTTCAAGTAGCCCTAGGCACAGACTGTGGAAAGCTCTTTCATTTAGAGGGGTTGCCAAACTTCTAAGAAATAACGAGTTTCCGAAATACCAGCCAATATTTTTTCACCCAATCTTGATGATACTTGGTGGTAATGATCAGTACACAAGTCCCACTTGGCTCACAAAATTTTTTTCTTTTAGGTTGAAGCGTTCTTCGACAGTAGCAGTTTTTATATTTAGGGTTCACTCTGTTCTCTCATATATTGATAGATGAATTTTGAACTCTAAATCCAACATGGTTTGTAGTAGCTCTTTGAAACTTGACACAATAAAGGAGTTCTGAGTTTTCTCTCTATGGTTTGTTTCCTCTTCAAGTAGCCCTAGGCACAGACTGTGGAAAAGCACTTTCATTAAGAGGGGTTGCCAAGCTTCTAAAAAATTACGAGATTTCGAAATACCAGCAAATATTTTTTCACCCAATCTTGATGATACTTGGTGGTAATGATCAGTACACAAATCCCACTTGGCTCACGAAATTTTGTTCTTCGAGTTTGAAGCTTTAGTCTACAGTAGCAGTTTTTATATTTAGGTTTCCCTCTGTTCTCTCCTATATAGATAGATGAATTTGGAACTCTAAATTCAACATGGTTTGTAGTAGCTCTTTGAAACGTGAGAAAATAAAGGAGTTCTCAGTTTTGTCTCTATGGTTTGTTTTCTCTTCAAGTAGCCCTAGGCACAGACAGTGGAAAGCACTTTCATTGAGAGGGGTTGCCAAGCTTCTACGAAATAACGAGTTTCCGAAATACCAGCCAATATTTTTTCACCCAATCTTGATGATACTTGGTGGTAATGATCAGTACACAAATCCCACTTGGCTCACGAAATTTTGTTCTTCGAGTTTGAAGCTTTAGTCTACAGTAGCAGTTTTTATATTTAGGTTTCCCTCTGTTCTCTCCTATATAGATAGATGAATTTGGAACTCTAAATTCAACATGGTTTGTAGTAGCTCTTTTAAACTTGACAAAATAAAGGAGTTCTCAGTTTTGTCTCTATGGTTTGTTTTCTCTTCAAGTAGCCCTAGGCACAGACTGTGGAAAAGCTCTTTCATTGAGAGGGGTTGCCAAGCTTCTAAGAAATAACGAGTTTCCGAAATACCAGCAAATATTTTTTCACCCAATCTTGATGATACGTGGAGCTAATGATCAGTACACAAATCCCACTTGGCTCACCAAATTTTGTTCTTCTAGGTTGAATCGTTCGTCTACAGTAGCAGTTTTTATATTTAGGTTTCCCTCTGTTATCTTTTATATAGATAGATGATTTTGGAACTCTAAATCCAACATGGTTTGTAGTAGCTCTTTGAAACTTGACAAAATGAAGGAGTTCTCAGTTTTGTCTCTATGGTTTGTTTCCTCTTCAAGTAGCCCTAGGAACAGAATGTGGAGAGCACTTTCATTGAGATGGGTTGCCAAGCTTCTAAGAAATAACGAGTTTCCAAATACCAGCAAATATATTTTCACCCAATCTTGATGATACTTGGTGGTAATGATCAGTACACAAATCCCACTTGGCTCACCAAATTTTGTTCTTCTAGGTTGAAGCGTTCGTCTACAGTAGCAGTTTTTATATTTAGGTTTCCCTGTGTTCTCTCCTATATAGATAGATGAATTTGGAACTCTAAATCCAACATGGTTTGTAATAGCTCATTGAAACTTGATATAATAAAAAAGTTCACAGTTTTGTCTCTATGGTTTGTTTCCTCTTCAAGTAGTCCTAGGCACGGACTGTGGAATGCACTTTCACTGAGATGGGTTGCCAAGCTTCTAAGAAATATCGAGTTTCCGAAATACCAGCAAATATTTTTTCACCCAAACTTGATGATACTTGGTGGTAATGATCAGTACACAAATCCCACTTGGCTCACCAAATTTTGTTCTTCTAGGTTGAAGCTTTCGTCTACAGTAGCATTTTTTATATTTAGGTTTCCCTCTGTTCTCTCCTATATAGATAGATGAATTTGGAACTCTAAATTCAACATGGTTTGTAGTAGCTCTTTTAAACTTGACAAAAAAAAGGAGTTCTCAGATTTGTCTCTATGGTTTGTTTCCTCTTCAAGTAGCCCTAGGCACAGACTGTGGAAAAGCACTTTCATTAAGATGGGTTGCAAAACTTCTAAGAAATTACGAGTTTTTGAAATACCAGCAAATATTTTTTCACCCAATCTTGATGATACTTGGTGGTAATGATCAGTACACAAATCATACTTGGCTCACGAAATTTTGTTCTTCGAGTTTGAAGCTTTCGTCTACAGTAGCAGTTTTTATATTTAGGTTTCCCTCTTTTCTCTCCTATATAGATAGATGAATTTGGAACTCTAAATTCAACATGGTTTGTAGTAGCTCTTTGAAACTTGACAAAATAAAGGAGTTCTCAGTTTTGTCTCTATGGTTTGTTTACTCTTCAAGTAGCCCTAGTCACAGACGGTGGAAAGCACTTTCATTGAGATGGGTTGTCAAGATTATAAGAAATAACAAGTTTCCGAAATACCAGCAAATATTTTTTAACCCAATCTTGATGATACTTGGTGGTAATGATCAGTACACAAATCATACTTGGCTCACCAAATTTTGTCCTTCTAGGTTGAAACGTTCGTCTACAGTAGCAGTTTGTATATTTAGGTTTCCCTCTGTTCTCTCCTATATAGATAGATAAATTTGGAACTCTAAATCCAACATGATTTGTAGTAGCTCTTTGAAACTTGACAAAATAAAGGAGTTCTCAGTTTTGTCTCTATGGTTTGTTTCCTTTTCAAGTAGCCCTAGGCACAGACTGTGGAAAAGCACTTTCACTGAGAGGGTTTGCCAAGCTTCTAAGAAATTACGAGTTTCCGAAATACCAGCAAATATTTTTTCACCCAATCTTGTTGATACTTGGTGGTAATGATCAGTACCCAAGTCCTACTTGGCTCAACAAATTTTGTTCTTCTAGGATGAAGCATTCGTCAACAGTAGCAGTTTTTATATTTAGGTTTCCCTCTGTTCTCTCCTATATAGATAGATGAATTTGGAACTCGAAATCCATCATGGTTTGTAGTAGCTCTTTGAAACTTGACAAAATAAAGAACTTCTCTGTTTTGTCTCTATGGTTTGTTTCTTTTCAAGTAGCCCTAGGAAGAGACTGCGGAAAAGCACTTTCATTGAGATGGGTTGCCAAGCTTCTAAGAAATATCGAGTTTCCGCAATACCAGCATATATTTTTTCACCCAAACTTGATGATACTTGGTGGTAATGATCAGTACCCAAATCCCACTTGGCTCACCAAATTTTGTTCTTCTAGGTTGAAGCTTTCGTCTACAGTAGCATTTTTTATATTTAGGTTTCCCTCTGTTCTCTCCTATATAGATAGATGAATTTGGAACTCTAAATTCAACATGGTTTGTAGTAGCTCTTTTAAACTTGACAAAATAAAGGAGGTCTCAGTTTTGTCTCTATGGTTTGTTTCCTCTTAAAGTAGCTCTATTCACAGACTGTGGAAAGCACTTTCATTGAGAGGGGTTGCCAAGCTTCTAAGAAAAAACGAGTTTCCGAAATACCAGCAAATATTTTTTCACCCAATCTTGATAATACTTGGTGGTAATGATCAGTACACAAGTCACACTTGGCTCACCAAATTTTGTTTTTCTAGTTTGAAGCTTTCGTCTACAGTAGCAGTTTTTATATTTAGGTTCCCTCTTTTCTCTCCTATATAGATAGATGAATTTGGAACTCTAAATTCAACATGGTTTGTAGTAGATCTTTCAAACTTGACAAAATAAAAGAGTTCTCAGTTTTGTCTCTATGGTTTGTTTACTCTTCAAGTAGCCCTAGTCACAGACGGTGGAAAGCACTTTCATTGAGATGGGTTGTCAAGTTTATAAGAAATAACAAGTTTCCGAAATACCAGCAAATATTTTTTAACCCAATCTTGATGATACTTGGTGGTAATGATCAGTACACAAATCATACTTGGTTCACCAAATTTTGTCCTTCTAGGTTGAAACGTTCCTCTACAGTAGCAGTTTGTATATTTAGGTTTCCCTCTGTTCTCTCCTATATAGATAGATAAATTTGGAACTCTAAATCCAACATGGTTTGTAGTAGCTCTTTGAAACTTGACAAAATAAAGGAGTTCTCAGTTTTGTCTCTATGGTTTGTTTCCTCTTCAAGTAGCCCAAGGCACAGACTGTGGAAAAGCACTTTCATTGAGAGGGGTTGCAGAGCTTCTAAGAAATTACGAGTTTCCGAAATACCAGCAAATATTTTTTCACCCAATCTAGATGATACATGGTGGTAATGATCAGTACTCAAATCCCACTTGGCTCACCAAATTTTGTTCTTCTAGGTTGAAGCGTTCTTCCACAGTAGCAGTTTTTATATTTAGGTTTCCCTCTGTTCTCTCCTATATAGATAGATGAATTTGAACTCTAAATTCAACATGGTTTGTAGTAGCTCTTTTAAACTTGACAATATAAAGGAGTTCTCAGATTTGTCTCTATGGTTTGTTTCCTCTTCAAGTAGCCCTAGGCACAGACTGTGGAAAGCACTTTCATTGAGAGGGGTTGCCAAGCTTCTAAGAATTAACGAGTTTAGGAAATACCAGCAAATATTTTTTCACCCAATCTTGATGATACTTGGTGGTAATGATCAGTACACAAATCCCACTTGGCTCACCAAATTTTGTTCTTCTAGGTTAAAGCTTTCGTCTACAGTAGCAGTTTTTATATTTAGTTTTCCCTCTGTTCTCTAATATATAGATAGACGAATTTGGAACACTAAATTCAACATGGTTTGTAGTAGCTCTTTTAAACTTGACAAAATAAAGGAGTTCTCAGTTTTGTCTCTATGGTTTTTTTCCTCTTCAAGTAGCCCTAGGCACAGACTGTGGAAAAGCACTTTCATTGAGAGGGGTTGCCAAGCTTCTAAGAAATAACGAGTTTCCGAAATACCAGCAAATATTTTTTCACCCATTCATGATGATACTTGGTGGTAATGATCAGTACACAAATCCCACTTGGCTCACGAAATTTTGTTCTTCTAGTTTGAAGCTTTCGTCTACAGTAGCAGTTTTTATATTTAGGTTTCCCTCTGTTCTCTCCTATATAGATAGATGAATTTGGAACTCTAAATTCAACATGGTTTGTAGTAGCTCTTTGAAACTTGACAAAACAAAGGAGTTCTCAGTTTTGTCACTATGGTTTGTTTCCTCTTCTAGTAGCCCTAGGCACAGACTGTGGAAAGCATTTTCATTTAGAGGGGTTGCCAAGCTTCTAAGAAATAACGAGTTTCCGAAATACCAGCAAATATTTTTTAACAAAATCTTGATGATACTTGGTGGTAATGATCAGTACACAAATCCCACTTGGCTCACGAAATTTTGTTCTTCGAGTTTGAAGCTTTCGTCTACAGTAGCAGTTTTTATATTTAGGTTTCCCTCTGTTCTCTCCTATATAGGTAGATGAATTTGGAACTCTAAATTCAACATGGTTTGTAGTAGCTCTTTTAAACTTGACAAAATAAAGGAGTTCTCAGTTTTGTCTATATGGTTTGTTTCCTCTTCAAGTAGCCCTAGGCACAGACTGTGGAAAGCTCTTTCATTTAGAGGGGTTGCCAAACTTCTAAGAAATAACGAGTTTCCGAAATACCAGCCAATATTTTTTCACCCAATCTTGATGATACTTGGTGGTAATGATCAGTACACAAGTCCCACTTGGCTCACAAAATTTTTTTCTTTTAGGTTGAAGCGTTCTTCGACAGTAGCAGTTTTTATATTTAGGGTTCACTCTGTTCTCTCATATATTGATAGATGAATTTGGAACTCTAAATCCAACATGGTTTGTAGTAGCTCTTTGAAACTTGACACAATAAAGGAGTTCTGAGTTTTCTCTCTATGGTTTGTTTCCTCTTCAAGTAGCCCTAGGCACAGACTGTGGAAAAGCACTTTCATTAAGAGGGGTTGCCAAGCTTCTAAAAAATTACGAGATTTCGAAATACCAGCAAATATTTTTTCACCCAATCTTGATGATACTTGGTGGTAATGATCAGTACACAAATCCCACTTGGCTCACGAAATTTTGTTCTTCGAGTTTGAAGCTTTCGTCTACAGTAGCAGTTTTTATATTTAGGTTTCCCTCTGTTCTCTCCTATATAGATAGATGAATTTGGAACTCTAAATTCAACATGGTTTGTAGTAGCTCTTTTAAACTTGACAAAATAAAGGAGTTCTCAGTTTTGTCTCTATGGTTTGTTTTCTCTTCAAGTAGCCCTAGGCACAGACTGTGGAAAAGCTCTTTCATTGAGAGGGGTTGCCAAGCTTCTAAGAAATAACGAGTTTCCGAAATACCAGCTAATATTTTTTCACCCAATCTTGATGATACGTGGAGCTAATGATCAGTACACAAATCCCACTTGGCTCACCAAATTTTGTTCTTCTAGGTTGAATCGTTCGTCTACAGTAGCAGTTTTTATATTTAGGTTTCCCTCTGTTCTCTTTTATATAGATAGATGATTTTGGAACTCTAAATCCAACATGGTTTGTATTAGCTCTTTGAAACTTGACAAAATGAAGGAATTCTCAGTTTTGTCTCTATGGTTTGTTTCCTCTTCAAGTAGCCCTAGGAACAGAATGTGGAGAGCACTTTCATTGAGATGGGTTGCCAAGCTTCTAAGAAATAACGAGTTTCCAAATACCAGCAAATATATTTTCACCCAATCTTGATGATACTTGGTGGTAATGATCAGTACACAAATCCCACTTGGCTCACCAAATTTTGTTCTTCTAGGTTGAAGCGTTCGTCTACAGTAGCAGTTTTTATATTTAGGTTTCCCTGTGTTCTCTCCTATATAGATAGATGAATTTGGAACTCTAAATCCAACATGGTTTGTAATAGCTCATTGAAACTTGATAATAAAAAAAAGTTCACAGTTTTGTCTCTATGGTTTGTTTCCTCTTCAAGTAGTCCTAGGCACGACTGTGGAAAGCACTTTCACTGAGATGGGTTGCCAAGCTTCTAAGAAATTACGAGTTTCCAAAATACCAGCAAATATTTTTTCACCCAATCTTGATGATACTTGGTGGTAATGATCAGTACACAAATCCCACTTGGCTCACCAAATTTTGTTCTTCTAGGTTGAAGCGTTCGTGTACAGTAGCAGTTTTTATATTTAGGTTTCCCTGTGTTCTCTCCTATATAGATAGATGAATTTGGAACTCTAAATCCAACATGGTTTGTAGTAGCTCTTTGAAACTTGACAAAATAAAGGAGTTCTCAGTTTTGTCTCTATGGTTTGTTTCCTCTTCAAGTAACCCTAGGCACAGACTGTGGAAAAGCACTTTCATTGAGAGGGGTTGCCAAGCTTCTAAGAAATAACGAGTTTCCGAAATACCAGCAAATATTTTTTCACCCAATCTTGATGAAACTTGGTGGTAATGATCAGTAAAAAATCCAACTTGGCTCACCAAATTTTGTTATTCTAGGTTGAAGCGTTCGTCTACAGTAGCAGTTTTTATATTTAGCTTTCTCTCTGTTCTCTCCTATATAGATAGATAATTTTGAAACTCTGAAAAATCCAACATGGTTTGTGGTAGCTCTTTGAAACTTGACAAAATAAAGGAGTTCTCAGTTTTGTCTCTATGGTTTGTTTCCTCTTCAAGTAACCCTAGGCACAGACTGTGGAAAAGCACTTTCATTGAGAGGGGTTGCCAAGCTTCTAAGAAATTAGAAGTTTCGAAACACCAGAAAATATTTTTTCACCCAATCTTGATGATACTTGGTGGTAATGATCAGTACACAAATCC
The DNA here is from genome assembly GCF_048772815.1 of Callospermophilus lateralis. NCBI lineage: Eukaryota > Metazoa > Chordata > Mammalia > Rodentia > Sciuridae > Callospermophilus > Callospermophilus lateralis. The sequence continues at coordinate 23,765 of NW_027514839.1, read as the reverse complement.
CACTTGGCTCACAATTTTTCTTCTAGGTTGAAGCGTTCGTCTACAGTAGCTGTTTTTATATTTAGGTTTCACTCTGTTCTCTCCTATATAGATAGATGATTTTGAAACTCTAAATCCAACATGGTTTGTAGTAGCTCTTTGAAACTTGACAAAATGAAGGAGTTCTCAGTTTTGTCTCTATGGTTTGTTTCCTCTTCAAGTAGCCCTAGGCGCAGACTGTGGAAAAGTACTTTCATTGAGATGGGTTGAGAAGCTTCTAAGAAATAACGAGTTTCCGAAATACCAGCAAATATTTTTTCACCCAATCTTGATGATACTTGGTGGTAATGATCAGTACACAAATCCCACTTGGCTCACCAAATTTTGTTCTTCTAGGTTGAAGCGTTCGTCTACAGTAGCAGTTTTTATATTTAGGTTTCCCTGTGTTCTCTACTATATAGATAGATGAATTTGGAACTCTAAATCCAACATGGTTTGTAGTAGCTCTTTGAAACTTGACAAAATAAAGGAGTTCTCAGTTTTGTCTCTATGGTTTGTTTCCTCTTCAAGTAACCCTAGGCACAGACTGTGGAAAAGCACTTTCATTGAGAGGGGTTGCCAAGCTTCTAAGAAATAACGAGTTTCCGAAATACCAGCAAATATTTTTTCACCCAATCTTGATGAAACTGGGTGGTAATGATCAGTAAACAAATCCCAATTGGCTCACCAAATTTTGTTCTTCTAGGTTGAAGCGTTCGTCTACAGTAGCAGTTTTTATATTTAGGTTTCCCTCTGTTCTCTCCTATATAGATACATAATTTTGAAACTCTAAATCCAACATGGATTGTAGTAGCTCTTTGAAACTTGACAAAATGAAGGAGTTCTCAGTTTTGTCTCAATGGTTTATTTCCTCTTCAAGTAGCCCTAGGCAAACACTGTGGAAAAGCACTTTAATTGAGAGGGGTTGCCTAGCTTCTAAGAAATAACAATTTTCCGAAATACCAGCAAATATTTTTTACCCAATCTTGATGATACTTGTTGCTAATGATCAGTACACAAATCCCACTTGGCTCACCAAATTTTGTTCTTCTAGGTTGAAGCGTTCGTCTACAGTAGCAGTTTTTATATTTAGGATTCTCTCTGTTCTCTCCTATATAGATAGATGAATTTGGAACTCTAAATCCAACATGGTTTGTAGTAGCTCTTTCAAACTTGACAAAATAAAGGAGTTCTCAGTTTTGTCTCTATGCTTTGTTTCCTCTTCAAGTAGCCCTAGGCACAGACTGTGGAAAGCACTTTCATTGAGATGGGTTGCCAAGCTTCTAAGAAATAACGAGTTTCCAAAATAGCAGCAAATATATTTTCACCCAATCTTGATGATACTTGGTGGTAATGATCAGTACACAAATCCCACTTGGCTCTCCAAATTTTGTTCTTCTAGGTTGAAGCGTTCGTCTACAGTAGCAGTTTTTATATTTAGGTTTCCCGGTGTTCTCTCCTATATAGATAGATGAATTTGGAACTCTAAATCCAACATGGTTTGTTTTAGCTCTTTGAAACTTGACAAAATAAAGGAGTTCTCAGTTTTGTCTCTATGGTTTGTTTCCTCTTCAAGTAGCCCTAGGCACAGACTGTGGAAAAGCACTTTCATTGAGAGGGGTTGCCAAGCTTCTAAGAAATTAGAAGTTTCCGAAATACCAGCAAATATTTTTTCACCCAATCTTGATGATACTTGGTGGTAATGATCAGTACACAAATCCCACTTGGCTCACCAAATTTTGTTCATCTAGGTTGATGCGTTCGTCTACAGTAGCCGTTTTTATATTTAGGTTTCACTCTGTTCTCTCCTATATAGATAGATGATTTTGGAACTCTAAATCCAACATGGTTTGTAGTAGCTCTTTGAAACTTGACAAAATGAAGGAGTTCTCAGTTTTTTCTCTATGGTTTGTTTCCTCTTCAAGTAGCCCTAGGCACAGACTGTGGAAAAGAACTTTCATTGAGATGGGTTGAGAAGCTTCTAAGAAATAACGAGTTTCCAAAATAGCAGCAAATATACTTTCACCCAATCTTGATGATACTTGGTGGTAATGATCAGTACACAAATCCCACTTGGCTCTCCAAATTTTGTTCTTCTAGGTTGAAGCGTTCGTCTACAGTAACAGTTTTTATATTTAGGTTTCCCTGTGTTCTCTCCTATATAGATAGATGAATTTGGAACTCTAAATCCAACATGGTTTGTAGTAGCTCTTTGAAACTTTACAAAATAAAGGAGTTCTCAGTTTTGTCTCTATGGTTTGTTTCCTCTTCAAGTAGCCCTAGGCACAGACTGTGGAAAAGCACTTTCATTGAGAGGGGTTGCCAAGCTTCTAAGAAATTAGAAGTTTCCAAAATACCAGCAAATATTTTTTTACCCAATCTTGATGATACTTGGTGGTAATGATCAGTACACAAATCCCACTTGGCTCACCAAATTTTGTTCATCTAGGTTGAAGTGTTCGTATACAGTAGCCGTTTTTATATTTAGGTTTCACTCTGTTCTCTCCTATATAGATAGATGATTTTGGAACTCTAAATCCAACATGGTTTGTAGTAGCTCTTTGAAACTTGACAAAATGAAGGAGTTCTCAGTTTTGTCTCTATGGTTTGTTTCCTCTTCAAGTAGCCCTAGGCGCAGACTGTGGAAAAGTACTTTCATTGAGATGTGTTGAGAAGCTTCTAAGAAATAACGAGTTTCCGAAATACCAGCAAATATTTTTTCACCCAATCTTGATGATACTTGGTGGTAATGATCAGTACACAAATCCCACTTGGCTCTCCAAATTTTGTTCTTCTAGGTTGAAGCGTTCGTCTACAGTAGCAGATTTATATTTAGGTTTCCCTCTGTTCTCTCCTATATAGATAGATGAATTTGGAACTCTGAATCCAACATGGTTTGTAGTAGCTCTTTGAAACTTGATAAAATAAAGGAGTTCTCAGTTTTGTCTCTATGGTTTGTTTCCTCTTCAAGTAGCCCTAGACACAGACTGTGGAAAAGCACTTTCATTGAGAGGGGTTGCCAAGCTTCTTAGAAATTACGAGTTTCCAAAATACCAGCAAATATTTTTTCACCCAATCTTGATGATACTTTGTGGTAATGATCAGTACACAAATCCCACTTGGCTCACCAAATTTTGTTCTTCTAGGTTTAAGCGTTCGTCTACAGTAGCAGTTTTTATATTTAGGTTTCCCTCTGTTCTCTTTTATATAGATAGATGATTTTGGAACTCTAAATCCAACATGGTTTGTAGTAGCTCTTTGAAACTTGACAAAATGTAGGAGTTCTCAGTTTTGTCTCTATGGTTTGTTTCCTCTTCAAGTAGCCCTAGGAACAGACTGTGGAAAGCACTTTCATTGAGATGGGTTGCCAAGCTTCTAAGAAATAACAAGTTTCCAAATACCAGCAAATATATTTTCACCCAATCTTGATGATACTTGGTGGTAATGATCAGTACACAAATCCCACTTGGCTCACCAAATTTTGTTCTTCTAATTTGAAGAGTTAGTCTGCAGTAGCAGTTTTTATATTTAGGTTTCCCTCTGTTTTCTCCTATATAGATAGATGAATTTGGAACTCTGAATCCAACATGGTTTGTAGTAGCTCTTTGAAACTTGATAAAATAAAGGAGTTCTCAGTTTTGTCTCTATGGTTTGTTTCCTCTTCAAGTAGTCCTAGGCACAGACTGTGGATAGCACTTCAACTGAGATGGGTTGCCAAGCTTCTAAGAAATTACGAGTTTCCAAAATACCAGCAAATATTTTTTCACCCAATCTTGATGACACGTGGTGGTAATGATCAGTACATAAATCCCACTTGGCTCACCAAATTTTGTTCTTCTAGGTTGATGCGTTCGTCTACAGTAGCAGTTTTTATATCTAGCTTTCCCTCTGTTCTCTCATATATAGATAGATGAATTTGGAACTCTAAATCCAACATGGTTTGTAGTAGCTATTTGAAACTTGATAAAATAAAGGAGTTCCTAGTTTTGTCTCTATGGTTTGTTTCCTCTTCAAGTAGCCCTAGGCGCAGACTCTGGAAAAGCACTTTCATTGAGAGGGGTTGCCAAGCTTCTTAGAAATTACGAGTTTCCAAAATACCAGGAAATATTTTTTCACCCAATCTTGATGATACTTTGTGGTAATGATCAGTACACAAATCCCACTTGGCTCGCCAAATTTTGTTCTTCTAGGTTAAAGCGTTCGTCTACAGTAGCAGTTTTTATATTTAGGTTTCCCTCTGCTCTCTCCTATATAAATAGATGAATTTGGAACTCTAAATCCAACATGGTTTATAGTAGCTCTTTGAAACTTGACAAAATAAAGGAGTTCTCAGTTTTGTCTCTATGGTTTGTTTCCTCTTCAAGTAGCCCTAGGCACAGACTGCGGAAAAGCACTTACATTGAGAGGGGTTGCCAAGCTTCTAAGACATTACAAGATTCTGAAATACCAGCAAATATTTTTTCACCCAATCTTGATGATACGTGGAGCTAATGATCAGTACACAAATCCCACTTGGCTCACCAAATTTTGTTCTTCTAGGTTGAATCGTTCGTCTACAGTAGCAGTTTTTATATTTAGGTTTCCCTCTGTTCTCTTTTATATAGATAGATGATTTTGGAACTCTAAATCCAACATGGTTTGTAGTAGCTCTTTGAAACTTGACAAAATGAAGGAGTTCTCAGTTTTGATTCTATGGTTTGTTTCCTCTTCAAGTAGCCCTAGGCGCAGACTGTGGAAAAGTACTTTCATTGAGATGGGTTGAGAAGCTTCTAAGAAATAACGAGTTTCCGAAATACCAGCAAATATTTTTTCACCCAATCTTGATGATACTTGGTGGTAATGATCAGTACACAAATCCCACTTGGCTCACCAAATTTTGTTCTTCTAGGTTGAAGCGTTCGTCTACAGTAGCTGTTTTTATATTTAGGTTTCACTCTGTTCTCTCCTATATAGATAGATGATTTTGAAACTCTAAATCCAACATGGTTTGTAGTAGCTCTTTGAAACTTGACAAAATGAAGGAGTTCTCAGTTTTGTCTCTATGGTTTGTTTCCTCTTCAAGTAGCCCTAGGCGCAGACTGTGGAAAAGTACTTTCATTGAGATGGGTTGAGAAGCTTCTAAGAAATAACGAGTTTCCGAAATACCAGCAAATATTTTTTCACCCAATCTTGATGATACTTGGTGGTAATGATCAGTACACAAATCCCACTTGGCTCACCAAATTTTGTTCTTCTAGGTTGAAGCGTTCGTCTACAGTAGCAGTTTTTATATTTAGGTTTCCCTGTGTTCTCTACTATATAGATAGATGAATTTGGAACTCTAAATCCAACATGGTTTGTAGTAGCTCTTTGAAACTTGACAAAATAAAGGAGTTCTCAGTTTTGTCTCTATGGTTTGTTTCCTCTTCAAGTAACCCTAGGCACAGACTGTGGAAAAGCACTTTCATTGAGAGGGGTTGCCAAGCTTCTAAGAAATAACGAGTTTCCGAAATACCAGCAAATATTTTTTCACCCAATCTTGATGAAACTGGGTGGTAATGATCAGTAAACAAATCCCAATTGGCTCACCAAATTTTGTTCTTCTAGGTTGAAGCGTTCGTCTACAGTAGCAGTTTTTATATTTAGGTTTCCCTCTGTTCTCTCCTATATAGATACATAATTTTGAAACTCTAAATCCAACATGGATTGTAGTAGCTCTTTGAATCTTGACAAAATGAAGGAGTTCTCAGTTTTGTCTCAATGGTTTATTTCCTCTTCAAGTAGCCCTAGGCAAACACTGTGGAAAAGCACTTTAATTGAGAGGGGTTGCCTAGCTTCTAAGAAATAACAATTTTCCGAAATACCAGCAAATATTTTTTACCCAATCTTGATGATACTTGTTGCTAATGATCAGTACACAAATCCCACTTGGCTCACCAAATTTTGTTCTTCTAGGTTGAAGCGTTCGTCTACAGTAGCAGTTTTTATATTTAGGATTCTCTCTGTTCTCTCCTATATAGATAGATGAATTTGGAACTCTAAATCCAACATGGTTTGTAGTAGCTCTTTCAAACTTGACAAAATAAAGGAGTTCTCAGTTTTGTCTCTATGCTTTGTTTCCTCTTCAAGTAGCCCTAGGCACAGACTGTGGAAAGCACTTTCATTGAGATGGGTTGCCAAGCTTCTAAGAAATAACGAGTTTCCAAAATAGCAGCAAATATATTTTCACCCAATCTTGATGATACTTGGTGGTAATGATCAGTACACAAATCCCACTTGGCTCTCCAAATTTTGTTCTTCTAGGTTGAAGCGTTCGTCTACAGTAGCAGTTTTTATATTTAGGTTTCCCGGTGTTCTCTCCTATATAGATAGATGAATTTGGAACTCTAAATCCAACATGGTTTGTTTTAGCTCTTTGAAACTTGACAAAATAAAGGAGTTCTCAGTTTTGTCTCTATGGTTTGTTTCCTCTTCAAGTAGCCCTAGGCACAGACTGTGGAAAAGCACTTTCATTGAGAGGGGTTGCCAAGCTTCTAAGAAATTAGAAGTTTCCGAAATACCAGCAAATATTTTTTCACCCAATCTTGATGATACTTGGTGGTAATGATCAGTACACAAATCCCACTTGGCTCACCAAATTTTGTTCATCTAGGTTGAAGCGTTCGTCTACAGTAGCCGTTTTTATATTTAGGTTTCACTCTGTTCTCTCCTATATAGATAGATGATTTTGGAACTCTAAATCCAACATGGTTTGTAGTAGCTCTTTGAAACTTGACAAAATGAAGGAGTTCTCAGTTTTTTCTCTATGGTTTGTTTCCTCTTCAAGTAGCCCTAGGCACAGACTGTGGAAAAGTACTTTCATTGAGATGGGTTGAGAAGCTTCTAAGAAATAACGAGTTTCCAAAATAGCAGCAAATATACTTTCACCCAATCTTGATGATACTTGGTGGTAATGATCAGTACACAAATCCCACTTGGCTCTCCAAATTTTGTTCTTCTAGGTTGAAGCGTTCGTCTACAGTAACAGTTTTTATATTTAGGTTTCCCTGTGTTCTCTCCTATATAGATAGATGAATTTGGAACTCTAAATCCAACATGGTTTGTAGTAGCTCTTTGAAACTTTACAAAATAAAGGAGTTCTCAGTTTTGTCTCTATGGTTTGCTTCCTCTTCAAGTAGCCCTAGGCACAGACTGTGGAAAAGCACTTTCATTGAGAGGGGTTGCCAAGCTTCTAAGAAATTAGAAGTTTCCGAAATACCAGCAAATATTTTTTTACCCAATCTTGATGATACTTGGTGGTAATGATCAGTACACAAATCCCACTTGGCTCACCAAATTTTGTTCATCTAGGTTGAAGTGTTCGTATACAGTAGCCGTTTTTATATTTAGGTTTCACTCTGTTCTCTCCTATATAGATAGATGATTTTGGAACTCTAAATCCAACATGGTTTGTAGTAGCTCTTTGAAACTTGACAAAATGAAGGAGTTCTCAGTTTTGTCTCTATGGTTTGTTTCCTCTTCAAGTAGCCCTAGGCGCAGACTGTGGAAAAGTACTTTCATTGAGATGGGTTGAGAAGCTTCTAAGAAATAACGAGTTTCCGAAATACCAGCAAATATTTTTTCACCCAATCTTGATGATACTTGGTGGTAATGATCAGTACACAAATCCCACTTGGCTCTCCAAATTTTGTTCTTCTAGGTTGAAGCGTTCGTCTACAGTAGCAGATTTATATTTAGGTTTCCCTCTGTTCTCTCCTATATAGATAGATGAATTTGGAACTCTGAATCCAACATGGTTTGTAGTAGCTCTTTGAAACTTGATAAAATAAAGGAGTTCTCAGTTTTGTCTCTATGGTTTGTTTCCTCTTCAAGTAGCCCTAGACACAGACTGTGGAAAAGCACTTTCATTGAGAGGGGTTGCCAAGCTTCTTAGAAATTACGAGTTTCCAAAATACCAGCAAATATTTTTTCACCCAATCTTGATGATACTTTGTGGTAATGATCAGTACACAAATCCCACTTGGCTCACCAAATTTTGTTCTTCTAGGTTTAAGCGTTCGTCTACAGTAGCAGTTTTTATATTTAGGTTTCCCTCTGTTCTCTTTTATATAGATAGATGATTTTGGAACTCTAAATCCAACATGGTTTGTAGTAGCTCTTTGAAACTTGACAAAATGTAGGAGTTCTCAGTTTTGTCTCTATGGTTTGTTTCCTCTTCAAGTAGCCCTAGGAACAGACTGTGGAAAGCACTTTCATTGAGATGGGTTGCCAAGCTTCTAAGAAATAACAAGTTTCCAAATACCAGCAAATATATTTTCACCCAATCTTGATGATACTTGGTGGTAATGATCAGTACACAAATCCCACTTGGCTCACCAAATTTTGTTCTTCTAATTTGAAGAGTTAGTCTGCAGTAGCAGTTTTTATATTTAGGTTTCCCTCTGTTTTCTCCTATATAGATAGATGAATTTGGAACTCTGAATCCAACATGGTTTGTAGTAGCTCTTTGAAACTTGATAAAATAAAGGAGTTCTCAGTTTTGTCTCTATGGTTTGTTTCCTCTTCAAGTAGTCCTAGGCACAGACTGTGGATAGCACTTCAACTGAGATGGGTTGCCAAGCTTCTAAGAAATTACGAGTTTCCAAAATACCAGCAAATATTTTTTCACCCAATCTTGATGACACGTGGTGGTAATGATCAGTACATAAATCCCACTTGGCTCACCAAATTTTGTTCTTCTAGGTTGATGCGTTCGTCTACAGTAGCAGTTTTTATAGTTAGGTTTCCCTCTGTTCTCTCATATATAGATAGATGAATTTGGAACTCTAAATCCAACATGGTTTGTAGTAGCTATTTGAAACTTGATAAAATAAAGGAGTTCCTAGTTTTGTCTCTATGGTTTGTTTCCTCTTCAAGTAGCCCTAGGCGCAGACTCTGGAAAAGCACTTTCATTGAGAGGGGTTGCCAAGCTTCTTAGAAATTACGAGTTTCCAAAATACCAGGAAATATTTTTTCACCCAATCTTGATGATACTTTGTGGTAATGATCAGTACACAAATCCCACTTGGCTCGCCAAATTTTGTTCTTCTAGGTTAAAGCGTTCGTCTACAGTAGCAGTTTTTATATTTAGGTTTCCCTCTGCTCTCTCCTATATAAATAGATGAATTTGGAACTCTAAATCCAACATGGTTTATAGTAGCTCTTTGAAACTTGACAAAATAAAGGAGTTCTCAGTTTTGTCTCTATGGTTTGTTTCCTCTTCAAGTAGCCCTAGGCACAGACTGCGGAAAAGCACTTACATTGAGAGGGGTTGCCAAGCTTCTAAGACATTACAAGATTCTGAAATACCAGCAAATATTTTTTCACCCAATCTTGATGATACGTGGAGCTAATGATCAGTACACAAATCCCACTTGGCTCACCAAATTTTGTTCTTCTAGGTTGAATCGTTCGTCTACAGTAGCAGTTTTTATATTTAGGTTTCCCTCTGTTCTCTTTTATATAGATAGATGATTTTGGAACTCTAAATCCAACATGGTTTGTAGTAGCTCTTTGAAACTTGACAAAATGAAGGAGTTCTCAGTTTTGATTCTATGGTTTGTTTCCTCTTCAAGTAGCCCTAGGCGCAGACTGTGGAAAAGTACTTTCATTGAGATGGGTTGAGAAGCTTCTAAGAAATAACGAGTTTCCGAAATACCAGCAAATATTTTTTCACCCAATCTTGATGATACTTGGTGGTAATGATCAGTACACAAATCCCACTTGGCTCTCCAAATTTTGTTCTTCTAGGTTGAAGCGTTCGTCTACAGTAGCAGATTTATATTTAGGTTTCCCTCTGTTCTCTCCTATATAGATAGATGAATTTGGAACTCTGAATCCAACATGGTTTGTAGTAGCTCTTTGAAACTTGATAAAATAAAGGAGTTCTCAGTTTTGTCTCTATGGTTTGTTTCTTCTTCAAGTAGCCCTAGACACAGACTGTGGAAAAGCACTTTCATTGAGAGGGGTTGCCAAGCTTCTTAGAAATTACGAGTTTCCAAAATACCAGCAAATATTTTTTCACCCAATCTTGATGATACTTTGTGGTAATGATCAGTACACAAATCCCACTTGGCTCACCAAATTTTGTTCTTCTAGGTTTAAGCGTTCGTCTACAGTAGCAGTTTTTATATTTAGGTTTCCCTCTGTTCTCTTTTATATAGATAGATGATTTTGGAACTCTAAATCCAACATGGTTTGTAGTAGCTCTTTGAAACTTGACAAAATGTAGGAGTTCTCAGTTTTGTCTCTATGGTTTGTTTCCTCTTCAAGTAGCCCTAGGAACAGACTGTGGAAAGCACTTTCATTGAGATGGGTTGCCAAGCTTCTAAGAAATAACAAGTTTCCAAATACCAGCAAATATATTTTCACCCAATCTTGATGATACTTGGTGGTAATGATCAGTACACAAATCCCACTTGGCTCACCAAATTTTGTTCTTCTAATTTGAAGCGTTAGTCTGCAGTAGCAGTTTTTATATTTAGGTTTCCCTCTGTTTTCTCCTATATAGATAGATGAATTTGGAACTCTGAATCCAACATGGTTTGTAGTAGCTCTTTGAAACTTGATAAAATAAAGGAGTTCTCAGTTTTGTCTCTATGGTTTGTTTCCTCTTCAAGTAGTCCTAGGCACAGACTGTGGATAGCACTTCAACTGAGATGGGTTGCCAAGCTTCTAAGAAATTACGAGTTTCCAAAATACCAGCAAATATTTTTTCACCCAATCTTAATGACACGTGGTGGTAATGATCAGTACATAAATCCCACTTGGCTCACCAAATTTTGTTCTTCTAGGTTGATGCGTTCGTCTACAGTAGCAGTTTTTATAGTTAGGTTTCCCTCTGTTCTCTCATATATAGATAGATGAATTTGGAACTCTAAATCCAACATGGTTTGTAGTAGCTATTTGAAACTTGATAAAATAAAGGAGTTCCTAGTTTTGTCTCTATGGTTTGTTTCCTCTTCAAGTAGCCCTAGGCGCAGACTCTGTAAAAGCACTTTCATTGAGAGGGGTTTCCAAGCTTCTAAGAAATTAGAAGTTTCCGAAATACCAGAAAATATTTTTTCACCCAATCTTGATGATACTTGGTGGTAATGATCAGTACACAAATCCCACTTGGCTCACCAAATTTTGTTCTTCTAGGTTGAAGCGTTCGTCTACAGTAGCAGTTTTTATATTTAGGTTTCCCTGTGTTCTCTCCTATATAGATAGATGAATTTGGAACTCTAAATCCAACATGGTTTGTAATAGCTCTTTGAAACTTGACAAAATAAAGGAGTTCTCAGTTTTGTCTCTATGGTTTGTTTCCTCTTCAAGTAACCCTAGGCACAGACTGTGGAAAAGCACTTTCATTGAGAGGGGTTGCCAAGCTTCTAAGAAATTAGAAGTTTCCGAAATACCAGAAAATATTTTTTCACCCAATCTTGATGATACTTGGTGGTAATGATCAGTACACAAATCCCACTTGGCTCACCAAATTTTGTTCTTCTAGGTTGAAGCGTTCGTCTACAGTAGCCGTTTTTATATTTAGGTTTCACTCTGTTCTCTCCTATATAGATTGATGATTTTGGAACTCTAAATCCAACATGGTTTGTAGTAGCTCTTTGAAACTTGAAAAAATGAAGGAGTTCTCAGTTTTGTCTCTATGGTTTGTTTCCTCTTCAAGTAGCCCTAGGCACAGACTGTGGAAAAGTACTTTCATTGAGATGGGTTGAGAAGCTTCTAAGAAATAACGATTTTCCGAAATATCAGCAAATATTTTTTCACCCAATCTTGATGATACTTGGTGGTAATGATCAGTACACAAATCCCACTTGGCTCCAAAATTTTGTTCTTCTAGTTTGAAGCTTTCGTCTACAGTAGCAGTTTTTATATTTAGGTTTCCCCCTGTTCTCTCCTATATAGATAGATGATTCTGGAACTCTAAATCCAACATGGTTTGTAGTAGCTCATTGAAACTTGATATAATAAAAAAGTTCACAGTTTTGTCTCTATGGTTTGTTTCCTCTTCAAGTAGTCCTCGGCACGGACTGTGGAAAGCACTTTCACTGAGATGGGTTTTCAAGCTTCTAAGAAATTACGAGTTTCCAAAATACCAGCAAATATTTTTTCACCCAATCTTGATGATACTTGGTGGTAATGATCAGTACACAAATCCCACTTGGCTCACCAAATTTTGTTCTTCTAGGTTGAAGCGTTCGTGTACAGTAGCAGTTTTTATATTTAGGTTTCCCTGTGTTCTCTCCTATATAGATAGATGAATTTGGAACTCTAAATCCAACATGGTTTGTAGTAGCTCTTTGAAACTTGACAAAATAAAGGAGTTCTCAGTTTTGTCTCTATGGTTTGTTTCCTCTTCAAGTAACCCTAGGCACAGACTGTGGAAAAGCACTTTCATTGAGAGGGTTTGCCAAGCTTCTAAGAAATAACGAGTTTCCGAAATACCAGCAAATATTTTTTCACCCAATCTTGATGAAACTTGGTGGTAATGATCAGTAAACAAATCCAACTTGGCTCACCAAATTTTGTTATTCTAGGTTGAAGCGTTCGTCTACAGTAGCAGTTTTTATATTTAGCTTTCTCTCTGTTCTTTCCTATATAGATAGATAATTTTGGAACTCTAAATCCAAAATGGTTTGTGGTAGCTCTTTGAAACTTGACAAAATAAAGGAGTTCTCAGTTTTGTCTCTATGGTTTGTTTCCTCTTCAAGTAACCCTAGGCACAGACTGTGGAAAAGCACTTTCATTGAGAGGGGTTGCCAAGCTTCTAAGAAATTAGAAGTTTCCGAAACACTGGAAAATATTTTTTCACCCAATCTTGATGATAATTGGTGGTAATGATCAGTACACAAATCCCACTTGGCTCACCAAATTTTGTTCTTCTAGGTTGAAGCGTTCGTCTACAGTAGCCGTTTTTATATTTAGGTTTCACTCTGTTCTCTCCTATATAGATAGATGTTTTTGAAACTCTAAATCCAACATGGTTTGTAGTAGCTTTTTGAAACTTGACAAAATGAAGGAGTTCTCAGTTTTGTCTCTATGGTTTGTTTCCTCTTCAAGTAGCCCTAGGCGCAGACTGTGGAAAAGTACTTTCATTGAGATGGGTTGAGAAGCTTCTAAGAAATAACGAGTTTCCGAAATACCAGCAAATATTTTTTCACCCAATCTTGATGATACTTGGTGGTAATGATCAGTACACAAATCCCACTTGGCTCACCAAATTTTGTTCTTCTAGGTTGAAGCGTTCGTCTACAGTAGCAGTTTTTATATTTAGGTTTCCCTGTGTTCTCTACTATATAGATAGATGAATTTGGAACTCTAAATCCAACATGGTTTGTAGTAGCTCTTTGAAACTTGACAAAATAAAGGAGTTCTCAGTTTTGTCTCTATGGTTTGTTTCCTCTTCAAGTAACCCTAGGCACAGACTGTGGAAAAGCACTTTCATTGAGAGGGGTTGCCAAGCTTCTAAGAAATAACGAGTTTCCGAAATACCAGCAAATATTTTTTCACCCAATCTTGATGAAACTTGGTGGTAATGATCAGTAAACAAATCCCAATTGGCTCACCAAATTTTGTTCTTCTAGGTTGAAGCGTTCGTCTACAGTAGCAGTTTTTATATTTAGGTTTCCCTCTGTTCTCTCCTATATAGATACATAATTTTGGAACTCTAAATCCCACATGGATTGTAGTAGCTCTTTGAAACTTGACAAAATGAAGGAGTTCTCAGTTTTGTCTCAATGGTTTATTTCCTCTTCAAGTAGCCCTAGGCAAACACTGTGGAAAAGCACTTTAATTGAGAGGGGTTGCCTAGCTTCTAAGAAATAACAATTTTCCGAAATACCAGCAAATATTTTTTACCCAATCTTGATGATACTTGTTGCTAATGATCAGTACACAAATCCCACTTGGCTCACCAAATTTTGTTCTTCTAGGTTGAAGCGTTCGTCTACAGTAGCAGTTTTTATATTTAGGATACTCTCTGTTCTCTCCTATATAGATAGATGAATTTGGAACTCTAAATCCAACATGGTTTGTAGTAGCTCTTTCAAACTTGACAAAATAAAGGAGTTCTCAGTTTTGTCTCTATGCTTTGTTTCCTCTTCAAGTAGCCCGAGGCACAGACTGTGGAAAGCACTTTCATTGAGATGGGTTGCCAAGCTTCTAAGAAATAACGAGTTTCCAAAATAGCAGCAAATATATTTTCACCCAATCTTGATGATACTTGGTGGTAATGATCAGTACACAAATCCCACTTGGCTCTCCAAATTTTGTTCTTCTAGGTTGAAGCGTTCGTCTACAGTAGCAGTTTTTATATTTAGGTTTCCCGGTGTTCTCTCCTATATAGATAGATGAATTTGGAACTCTAAATCCAACATGGTTTGTTTTAGCTCTTTGAAACTTGACAAAATAAAGGAGTTCTCAGTTTTGTCTCTATGGTTTGTTTCCTCTTCAAGTAGCCCTAGGCACAGACTGTGGAAAAGCACTTTCATTGAGAGGGGTTGCCAAGATTCTAGGAAATTAGAAGTTTCCGAAATACCAGCAAATATTTTTTCACCCAATCTTGATGATACTTGGTGGTAATGATAAGTACACAAATCCCACTTGGCTCACCAAATTTTGTTCATCTAATTTGAAGCGTTCGTCTACAGTAGCCGTTTTTATATTTAGGTTTCACTCTGTTCTCTCCTATATAGATAGATGATTTTGGAACTCTAAATCCAACATGGTTTGTAGTAGCTCTTTGAAACTTGACAAAATGAAGGAGTTCTCAGTTTTTTCTCTATGGTTTGTTTCCTCTTCAAGTAGCCCTAGGCACAGACTGTGGAAAAGTACTTTCATTGAGATGGGTTGAGAAGCTTCTAAGAAATAACGAGTTTCCAAAATAGCAGCAAATATACTTTCACCCAATCTTGATGATACTTGGTGGTAATGATCAGTACACAAATCCCACTTGGCTCTCCAAATTTTGTTCTTCTAGGTTGAAGCGTTCGTCTACAGTAACAGTTTTTATATTTAGGTTTCCTGTGTTCTCTCCTATATAGATAGATGAATTTGGAACTCTAAATCCAACATGGTTTGTAGTAGCTCTTTGAAACTTTACAAAATAAAGGAGTTCTCAGTTTTGTCTCTATGGTTTGTTTCCTCTTCAAGTAGCCCTAGGCACAGACTGTGGAAAAGCACTTTCATTGAGAGGGGTTGCCAAGCTTCTAAGAAATTAGAAGTTTCCGAAATACCAGCAAATATTTTTTCACCCAATCTTGATGATACTTGGTGGTAATGATCAGTACACAAATCCCACTTGGCTCACCAAATTTTGTTCTTCTAGGTTTAAGCGTTCGTCTACAGTAGCCGTTTTTATATTTTGGTTTCACTCTGTTCTCTCCTATATAGATAGATGATTTTGGAACTCTAAATCCAACATGGTTTGTAGTAGCTCTTTGAAACTTGACAAAATGAAGGAGTTCTCAGTTTTGTCTCTATGGTTTGTTTCCTCTTCAAGTAGCCCTAGGCGCAGACTGTGGAAAAGTACTTTCATTGAGATGGGTTGAGAAGCTTCTAAGAAATAACGAGTTTCCGAAATACCAGCAAATATTTTTTCACCCAATCTTGATGATACTTGGTGGTAATGATCAGTACACAAATCCCACTTGGCTCTCCAAATTTTGTTCTTCTAGGTTGAAGCGTTCGTCTACAGTAGCAGATTTATATTTAGGTTTCCCTCTGTTCTCTCCTATATAGATAGATGAATTTGGAACTCTGAATCCAACATGGTTTGTAGTAGCTCTTTGAAACTTGATAAAATAAAGGAGTTCTCAGTTTTGTCTCTATGGTTTGTTTCCTCTTCAAGTAGCCCTAGACACAGACTGTGGAAAAGCACTTTCATTGAGAGGGGTTGCCAAGCTTCTTAGAAATTACGAGTTTCCAAAATACCAGCAAATATTTTTTCACCCAATCTTGATGATACTTTGTGGTAATGATCAGTACACAAATCCCACTTGGCTCACCAAATTTTGTTCTTCTAGGTTTAAGCGTTCGTCTACAGTAGCAGTTTTTATATTTAGGTTTCCCTCTGTTCTCTTTTATATAGATAGATGATTTTGGAACTCTAAATCCAACATGGTTTGTAGTAGCTCTTTGAAACTTGACAAAATGTAGGAGTTCTCAGTTTTGTCTCTATGGTTTGTTTCCTCTTCAAGTAGCCCTAGGAACAGACTGTGGAAAGCACTTTCATTGAGATGGGTTGCCAAGCTTCTAAGAAATAACAAGTTTCCAAATACCAGCAAATATATTTTCACCCAATCTTGATGATACTTGGTGGTAATGATCAGTACACAAATCCCACTTGGCTCACCAAATTTTGTTCTTCTAATTTGAAGCGTTAGTCTGCAGTAGCAGTTTTTATATTTAGGTTTCCCTCTGTTTTCTCCTATATAGATAGATGAATTTGGAACTCTGAATCCAACATGGTTTGTAGTAGCTCTTTGAAACTTGATAAAATAAAGGAGTTCTCAGTTTTGTCTCTATGGTTTGTTTCCTCTTCAAGTAGTCCTAGGCACAGACTGTGGATAGCACTTCAACTGAGATGGGTTGCCAAGCTTCTAAGAAATTACGAGTTTCCAAAATACCAGCAAATATTTTTTCACCCAATCATGATGACACGTGGTGGT
Source organism: Callospermophilus lateralis (assembly GCF_048772815.1). Classification (NCBI taxonomy): domain Eukaryota; kingdom Metazoa; phylum Chordata; class Mammalia; order Rodentia; family Sciuridae; genus Callospermophilus; species Callospermophilus lateralis. The sequence goes on along the minus strand of NW_027514839.1, from coordinate 7,062 downwards.
AATGATCAGTACATAAATCCCACTTGGCTCACCAAATTTTGTTCTTCTAGGTTGATGCGTTCGTCTACAGTAGCAGTTTTTATAGTTAGGTTTCCCTCTGTTCTCTCATATATAGATAGATGAATTTGGAACTCTAAATCCAACATGGTTTGTAGTAGCTATTTGAAACTTGATAAAATAAAGGAGTTCCTAGTTTTGTCTCTATGGTTTGTTTCCTCTTCAAGTAGCCCTAGGCGCAGACTCTGGAAAAGCACTTTCATTGAGAGGGGTTGCCAAGCTTCTTAGAAATTACGAGTTTCCAAAATACCAGGAAATATTTTTTCACCCAATCTTGATGATACTTTGTGGTAATGATCAGTACACAAATCCCACTTGGCTCGCCAAATTTTGTTCTTCTAGGTTAAAGCGTTCGTCTACAGTAGCAGTTTTTATATTTAGGTTTCCCTCTGCTCTCTCCTATATAAATAGATGAATTTGGAACTCTAAATCCAACATGGTTTATAGTAGCTCTTTGAAACTTGACAAAATAAAGGAGTTCTCAGTTTTGTCTCTATGGTTTGTTTCCTCTTCAAGTAGCCCTAGGCACAGACTGTGGAAAAGCACTTACATTGAGAGGGGTTGCCAAGCTTCTAAGAAATTACAAGATTCTGAAATACCAGCAAACATTTTTTCACCCAATCTTGATGATACGTGGAGCTAATGATCAGTACACAAATCCCACTTGGCTCACCAAATTTTGTTCTTCTAGGTTGAAGCGTTCGTCTACAGTAGCCGTTTTTATATTTAGGTTTCACTCTGTTCTCTCCTATATAGATTGATGATTTTGGAACTCTAAATCCAACATGGTTTGTAGTAGCTCTTTGAAACTTGACAAAATGAAGGAGTTCTCAGTTTTGTCTCTATGGTTTGTTTCCTCTTCAAGTAGCCCTAGGCACAGACTGTGGAAAAGTACTTTCATTGAGATGGGTTGAGAAGCTTCTAAGAAATAACGATTTTCCGAAATATCAGCAAATATTTTTTCACCCAATCTTGATGATACTTGGTGGTAATGATCAGTACACAAATCCCACTTGGCTCCAAAATTTTGTTCTTCTAGTTTGAAGCTTTCGTCTACAGTAGCAGTTTTTATATTTAGGTTTCCCCCTGTTCTCTCCTATATAGATAGATGATTCTGGAACTCTAAATCCAACATGGTTTGTAGTAGCTCATTGAAACTTGATATAATAAAAAAGTTCACAGTTTTGTCTCTATGGTTTGTTTCCTCTTCAAGTAGTCCTCGGCACGGACTGTGGAAAGCACTTTCACTGAGATGGGTTTTCAAGCTTCTAAGAAATTACGAGTTTCCAAAATACCAGCAAATATTTTTTCACCCAATCTTGATGATACTTGGTGGTAATGATCAGTACACAAATCCCACTTGGCTCACCAAATTTTGTTCTTCTAGGTTGAAGCGTTCGTGTACAGTAGCAGTTTTTATATTTAGGTTTCCCTGTGTTCTCTCCTATATAGATAGATGAATTTGGAACTCTAAATCCAACATGGTTTGTAGTAGCTCTTTGAAACTTGACAAAATAAAGGAGTTCTCAGTTTTGTCTCTATGGTTTGTTTCCTCTTCAAGTAACCCTAGGCACAGACTGTGGAAAAGCACTTTCATTGAGAGGGGTTGCCAAGCTTCTAAGAAATAACGAGTTTCCGAAATACCAGCAAATATTTTTTCACCCAATCTTGATGAAACTTGGTGGTAATGATCAGTAAACAAATCCAACTTGGCTCACCAAATTTTGTTATTCTAGGTTGAAGCGTTCGTCTACAGTAGCAGTTTTTATATTTAGCTTTCTCTCTGTTCTTTCCTATATAGATAGATAATTTTGGAACTCTAAATCCAACATGGTTTGTGGTAGCTCTTTGAAACTTGACAAAATAAAGGAGTTCTCAGTTTTGTCTCTATGGTTTGTTTCCTCTTCAAGTAACCCTAGGCACAGACTGTGGAAAAGCACTTTCATTGAGAGGGGTTGCCAAGCTTCTAAGAAATTAGAAGTTTCCGAAACACCGGAAAATATTTTTTCACCCAATCTTGATGATAATTGGTGGTAATGATCAGTACACAAATCCCACTTGGCTCACCAAATTTTGTTCTTCTAGGTTGAAGCGTTCGTCTACAGTAGCCGTTTTTATATTTAGGTTTCACTCTGTTCTCTCCTATATAGATAGATGTTTTTGAAACTCTAAATCCAACATGGTTTGTAGTAGCTTTTGAAACTTGACAAAATGAAGGAGTTCTCAGTTTTGTCTCTATGGTTTGTTTCCTCTTCAAGTAGCCCTAGGCGCAGACTGTGGAAAAGTACTTTCATTGAGATGGGTTGAGAAGCTTCTAAGAAATAACGAGTTTCCGAAATACCAGCAAATATTTTTTCACCCAATCTTGATGATACTTGGTGGTAATGATCAGTACACAAATCCCACTTGGCTCACCAAATTTTGTTCTTCTAGGTTGAAGCGTTCGTCTACAGTAGCAGTTTTTATATTTAGGTTTCCCTGTGTTCTCTACTATATAGATAGATGAATTTGGAACTCTAAATCCAACATGGTTTGTAGTAGCTCTTTGAAACTTGACAAAATAAAGGAGTTCTCAGTTTTGTCTCTATGGTTTGTTTCCTCTTCAAGTAACCCTAGGCACAGACTGTGGAAAAGCACTTTCATTGAGAGGGGTTGCCAAGCTTCTAAGAAATAACGAGTTTCCGAAATACCAGCAAATATTTTTTCACCCAATCTTGATGAAACTTGGTGGTAATGATCAGTAAACCAAATCCCAATTGGCTCACCAAATTTTGTTCTTCTAGGTTGAAGCGTTCGTCTACAGTAGCAGTTTTTATATTTAGGTTTCCCTCTGTTCTCTCCTATATAGATACATAATTTTGGAACTCTAAATCCCACATGGATTGTAGTAGCTCTTTGAAACTTGACAAAATGAAGGAGTTCTCAGTTTTGTCTCAATGGTTTATTTCCTCTTCAAGTAGCCCTAGGCAAACACTGTGGAAAAGCACTTTAATTGAGAGGGGTTGCCTAGCTTCTAAGAAATAACAATTTTCCGAAATACCAGCAAATATTTTTTACCCAATCTTGATGATACTTGTTGCTAATGATCAGTACACAAATCCCACTTGGCTCACCAAATTTTGTTCTTCTAGGTTGAAGCGTTCGTCTACAGTAGCAGTTTTTATATTTAGGATACTCTCTGTTCTCTCCTATATAGATAGATGAATTTGGAACTCTAAATCCAACATGGTTTGTAGTAGCTCTTTCAAACTTGACAAAATAAAGGAGTTCTCAGTTTTGTCTCTATGCTTTGTTTCCTCTTCAAGTAGCCCGAGGCACAGACTGTGGAAAGCACTTTCATTGAGATGGGTTGCCAAGCTTCTACGAAATAACGAGTTTCCAAAATAGCAGCAAATATATTTTCACCCAATCTTGATGATACTTGGTGGTAATGATCAGTACACAAATCCCACTTGGCTCTCCAAATTTTGTTCTTCTAGGTTGAAGCGTTCGTCTACAGTAGCAGTTTTTATATTTAGGTTTCCCGGTGTTCTCTCCTATATAGATAGATGAATTTGGAACTCTAAATCCAACATGGTTTGTTTTAGCTCTTTGAAACTTGACAAAATAAAGGAGTTCTCAGTTTTGTCTCTATGGTTTGTTTCCTCTTCAAGTAGCCCTAGGCACAGACTGTGGAAAAGCACTTTCATTGAGAGGGGTTGCCAAGATTCTAGGAAATTAGAAGTTTCCGAAATACCAGCAAATATTTTTTCACCCAATCTTGATGATACTTGGTGGTAATGATAAGTACACAAATCCCACTTGGCTCACCAAATTTTGTTCATCTAATTTGAAGCGTTCGTCTACAGTAGCCGTTTTTATATTTAGGTTTCACTCTGTTCTCTCCTATATAGATAGATGATTTTGGAACTCTAAATCCAACATGGTTTGTAGTAGCTCTTTGAAACTTGACAAAATGAAGGAGTTCTCAGTTTTTTCTCTATGGTTTGTTTCCTCTTCAAGTAGCCCTAGGCACAGACTGTGGAAAAGTACTTTCATTGAGATGGGTTGAGAAGCTTCTAAGAAATAACGAGTTTCCAAAATAGCAGCAAATATACTTTCACCCAATCTTGATGATACTTGGTGGTAATGATCAGTACACAAATCCCACTTGGCTCTCCAAATTTTGTTCTTCTAGGTTGAAGCGTTCGTCTACAGTAACAGTTTTTATATTTAGGTTTCCCTGTGTTCTCTCCTATATAGATAGATGAATTTGGAACTCTAAATCCAACATGGTTTGTAGTAGCTCTTTGAAACTTTACAAAATAAAGGAGTTCTCAGTTTTGTCTCTATGGTTTGTTTCCTCTTCAAGTAGCCCTAGGCACAGACTGTGGAAAAGCACTTTCATTGAGAGGGGTTGCCAAGCTTCTAAGAAATTAGAAGTTTCCGAAATACCAGCAAATATTTTTTCACCCAATCTTGATGATACTTGGTGGTAATGATCAGTACACAAATCCCACTTGGCTCACCAAATTTTGTTCTTCTAGGTTTAAGCGTTCGTCTACAGTAGCCGTTTTTATATTTTGGTTTCACTCTGTTCTCTCCTATATAGATAGATGATTTTGGAACTCTAAATCCAACATGGTTTGTAGTAGCTCTTTGAAACTTGACAAAATGAAGGAGTTCTCAGTTTTGTCTCTATGGTTTGTTTCCTCTTCAAGTAGCCCTAGGCGCAGACTGTGGAAAAGTACTTTCATTGAGATGGGTTGAGAAGCTTCTAAGAAATAACGAGTTTCCGAAATACCAGCAAATATTTTTTCACCCAATCTTGATGATACTTGGTGGTAATGATCAGTACACAAATCCCACTTGGCTCTCCAAATTTTGTTCTTCTAGGTTGAAGCGTTCGTCTACAGTAGCAGATTTATATTTAGGTTTCCCTCTGTTCTCTCCTATATAGATAGATGAATTTGGAACTCTGAATCCAACATGGTTTGTAGTAGCTCTTTGAAACTTGATAAAATAAAGGAGTTCTCAGTTTTGTCTCTATGGTTTGTTTCCTCTTCAAGTAGCCCTAGACACAGACTGTGGAAAAGCACTTTCATTGAGAGGGGTTGCCAAGCTTCTTAGAAATTACGAGTTTCCAAAATACCAGCAAATATTTTTTCACCCAATCTTGATGATACTTTGTGGTAATGATCAGTACACAAATCCCACTTGGCTCACCAAATTTTGTTCTTCTAGGTTTAAGCGTTCGTCTACAGTAGCAGTTTTTATATTTAGGTTTCCCTCTGTTCTCTTTTATATAGATAGATGATTTTGGAACTCTAAATCCAACATGGTTTGTAGTAGCTCTTTGAAACTTGACAAAATGTAGGAGTTCTCAGTTTTGTCTCTATGGTTTGTTTCCTCTTCAAGTAGCCCTAGGAACAGACTGTGGAAAGCACTTTCATTGAGATGGGTTGCCAAGCTTCTAAGAAATAACAAGTTTCCAAATACCAGCAAATATATTTTCACCCAATCTTGATGATACTTGGTGGTAATGATCAGTACACAAATCCCACTTGGCTCACCAAATTTTGTTCTTCTAATTTGAAGCGTTAGTCTGCAGTAGCAGTTTTTATATTTAGGTTTCCCTCTGTTTTCTCCTATATAGATAGATGAATTTGGAACTCTGAATCCAACATGGTTTGTAGTAGCTCTTTGAAACTTGATAAAATAAAGGAGTTCTCAGTTTTGTCTCTATGGTTTGTTTCCTCTTCAAGTAGTCCTAGGCACAGACTGTGGATAGCACTTCAACTGAGATGGGTTGCCAAGCTTCTAAGAAATTACGAGTTTCCAAAATACCAGCAAATATTTTTTCACCCAATCATGATGACACGTGGTGGTAATGATCAGTACATAAATCCCACTTGGCTCACCAAATTTTGTTCTTCTAGGTTGATGCGTTCGTCTACAGTAGCAGTTTTTATAGTTAGGTTTCCCTCTGTTCTCTCATATATAGATAGATGAATTTGGAACTCTAAATCCAACATGGTTTGTAGTAGCTATTTGAAACTTGATAAAATAAAGGAGTTCCTAGTTTTGTCTCTATGGTTTGTTTCCTCTTCAAGTAGCCCTAGGCGCAGACTCTGGAAAAGCACTTTCATTGAGAGGGGTTGCCAAGCTTCTTAGAAATTACGAGTTTCCAAAATACCAGGAAATATTTTTTCACCCAATCTTGATGATACTTTGTGGTAATGATCAGTACACAAATCCCACTTGGCTCGCCAAATTTTGTTCTTCTAGGTTAAAGCGTTCGTCTACAGTAGCAGTTTTTATATTTAGGTTTCCCTCTGCTCTCTCCTATATAAATAGATGAATTTGGAACTCTAAATCCAACATGGTTTATAGTAGCTCTTTGAAACTTGACAAAATAAAGGAGTTCTCAGTTTTGTCTCTATGGTTTGTTTCCTCTTCAAGTAGCCCTAGGCACAGACTGTGGAAAAGCACTTACATTGAGAGGGGTTGCCAAGCTTCTAAGAAATTACAAGATTCTGAAATACCAGCAAACATTTTTTCACCCAATCTTGATGATACGTGGAGCTAATGATCAGTACACAAATCCCACTTGGCTCACCAAATTTTGTTCTTCTAGGTTGAAGCGTTCGTCTACAGTAGCCGTTTTTATATTTAGGTTTCACTCTGTTCTCTCCTATATAGATTGATGATTTTGGAACTCTAAATCCAACATGGTTTGTAGTAGCTCTTTGAAACTTGACAAAATGAAGGAGTTCTCAGTTTTGTCTCTATGGTTTGTTTCCTCTTCAAGTAGCCCTAGGCACAGACTGTGGAAAAGTACTTTCATTGAGATGGGTTGAGAAGCTTCTAAGAAATAACGATTTTCCGAAATATCAGCAAATATTTTTTCACCCAATCTTGATGATACTTGGTGGTAATGATCAGTACACAAATCCCACTTGGCTCCAAAATTTTGTTCTTCTAGTTTGAAGCTTTCGTCTACAGTAGCAGTTTTTATATTTAGGT